>NC_142796.1:68573707-68618251 GCF_049724085.1 Artemia sp. Qi Xiang Cuo | reverse complement strand
TTCTAAGTGCACGCTCTCAGCGAATGTCAAGGTCGATGTTGTTGTTGTTGACACACTTCGATTACGCAATCAAGTTCTCGGAAATTCACTTCCCCCTCGAGTCATGTCAAGGTCGATGTTGTTGTTGTTGACACACTTTGATTACGCAATCAATTTCTCAGAAATACATCTCCCCTAGGGACTCTATGCCCATATATGGTGTGGGTACCGGGCTGGTACCCCCCCATTCTACTATTATAGAAAGCTTTGTCGTAGAAACTTCAAAAAGGCTCATTCGATTAGAAATTCAAAGAGCTAGTGCCTGTTTTATTATTCGAAAGTGATTGGAGGGCAACTAACCCCCCTCTCACGCCCACCTTACCCCAAATCACATCCAACCAAAATTTTGAGATATCCATTTTGTTCAACGTAGTTGAATGTTTTGGAAACTAGATCTTTGAGGATGACAACCCCTCCCCCACTGCCCTCAGGGCAAGGGTTATAAGTTATGTCCTGGGGGCAAATTAGGTTTTCAAAGAAAGCGTTGTCGTAGAAACTTCAAAAAGGGCTCATTCAATTGGAAATTAAAATATAAATATTTTTACTTTTATAACTTTAATAAATCAAATAATATTGACATTTTGATTACTAAATATCAGTATATGTATATTGAGATGACAATGCACATTCATTTGTATTTTTTTCAGTAAAGTGCAAATTATTTTCTGCACTTGGGAAGACATAGGGGTTTTGAGCCCTACTCATGTTAATTTCTGCTCGTTTTGAGTTTGACTCGGATATTTATTGTAATTTCTGTTCGTTTATTGTTTCATTTATTTGTCGATACTGATTTGTGGTAAGTTTTAAACTTGGTAGATTATTTGATTTTATTTTTGCTCATTTTTGGTTTAATGGAGCTCTTTACTTTTCTTTGAAAAAACTTATTTTGTGGAAAAAGTTTTTTTTAATTAATCCCTAAAACAAAGTAGATAATTTCGGAGACCACGAATGTATTATAAGTGAAGAGAATGTATTTCGTATTACAGGGAGATTTTACCCTCCTCAATCCACTTTTGTGGTCGTAGGAACCCTGGAGGATGCTTAATCGATCAGAAATTGAAAGTTTTAGTGTCTTTCACAAAACTAAAAAGTGATTAGAGAGAAACCAGTACCTGTCCTAGAGTGTTTTTGATATATCGTCTACCCAAAACCAAAGGGCGCATCTAATATTTTACAAATTTCACAGGAGAGCTAAAACAAGGTTTGTGAAGCTGTTTTTAAGAAGAGATTTTTTTCTAATGACGTAGTCGCAATGTATTTATAGGTTCTTCACAACGAGAAATCTATTGGTGAACAGTAAAACTCTCAAAAGTTCTTAGAACACTAGAAAAACCAGATACGCCCTTTGGTTCTGGTCATTCTAAAACATTTCCTTTAGTTACGACCAAGTGATTTTTGAATAAGTTTGTGTAATTTTGCTTCAAATATTAAAAAAGAGTACAATAAAGCTTCAATAAAATTATCAAAGGAAGGCACAAATTCACATTACTCTCCGTTGTCACTTTCGTCGTCAATATCACTGTCTTTTAGGACATCCTTCACGGCTTTGCCAAGGGGAAGGTTTCGGTAGAATGCATGGAAGTCTGCATGGATTAGCCGTTGTTCGCACAGTGAAAGCAAGTCTTTAAATTTTGCATCACTTATTGGCAACTTTTTCTTGTAAGCTGGCATCAAACTTAAGATTGTCCCACTCTGTCCAACTGATCGTTTTACCTTGTCAACATCAATTGCCTTGTATTCCCCGCTGTAATTGTAGCCATAGAATATTTTAGCCACATCGTCCACTGTGTAACGGAGAACTTCGATATCAAGCCATTTAACCTTTTCTCCACAAGTGTTCACCTTAACGTTCTTTAAAACCTGGCCAGTCAGCTTCTTTAAGTCCTTGAAGAAGGAATAATCGAGTGTTCTCCCAGTATACGTGTGAGAACACCGCACTGTTCTTCTCTTAAAACTTTGTCTACGGCATCATCTTAAATCTTTTGTCATGCTCACAATTTTTTTTCTCCCACTTATTGGTCAAGTCCCATAAACTTGAAACTATAAAAACCTTGAAAGATATTTTTAGGCCCATTGAATGCTGTGTTTATTGGGTGGCTTTTAGTTTGAGGTCATGCTCACAATTTTTCTGTTTTGCTCCCACTGATTGGTCATGGGCCACAATCTTGAAACTAAAAAACTTGAAAGATGTTTTTAGGCCCTTTGAATGCTGTTTTTATCGGGTTGTTTTTAATTTTAAGTCATACTACTACTACTACTACTAACAATTCACCGCAGCGCAAAGCCACCTGAGGCCAACACAGCTACGCATGCTCCTTCTCCAACCCAATCTATTCAAAGCCTCCCTTTTTATTAGCTTAAGAGTAAAAATTTGGTCGACACATCCTCTACCTTTTCTAAGACCGCACTGTTCTTCTCTTAAAACTTTGTCTACGGCATCTCTCAGTCTAAAAAGTATCATATTACTAAGTAATTTACTACCTACAGAGACCAGAGTAATGTCTCGATAATTACCACACTCACTTTTATCACCTTTCTTGTAAAGTGGGCTCACAATTTCTCTTTTTTGCTCCCACTGATTGGTCCTGGCTCGCAATATTGAAAATGAAAAACCTTGAAAGATGTTTTTAAGGCCCATTGAATGCTGTTTTTATCGGGTGGTTTTTAATTTTAAGTCATGCTCACAATTTTTCTTTTTTGCTCCCATTGATTGGTCATGGCCCACAATCTTATTGTTGTAGCTCACAGAATTTGTAACTTTCCATAACTACTCATTACTCATTAGTACCTATCTATTCTTTTAATTTCCAATTTCAAAGGTCAATTTCTGTTCGTGATATATTGACAATAAGGTATTTTGATGTCCTAGAGACAAGTAGCGATTTTAAATTAGCTTGGTCCCTTACTCCGAGTTATAATTCACCGTCCCCTTCACCACCGTTTCTTACCATTAAGTTTCAAACTAAAATCTCAGGCTATCCCTGTGAAATTACGCATGGTCTATTTTGACAGCCTGACAGCATCTTTTGATTTATCAGTCTAATTAATTGTAAATAATCTAAAAAAATAAGTAGGCAAAGTCTCTTTCGATTTACTTAGATACGTATTTTGTTGCCAAAGAATGCTCTTTAGAAACTCTGGAAATCATTTCTTAGCAAATGATCCCCAGGATCTTGGTCAAAATTCAAATAATATCTTTTGATCCATTTAACTACTACTACTACTAACGACTCACCACAGCACCAAGCCGCCTGAGGCCAACACAGCCACGCAAGCTCCTCCTCCATCCCAATCTATTCAAAGCCTCCCTTTTTACACCCTCCCAAGAAGTTTCCATTTCCATTAAATCTTTCTTAATGACGTCCTCCCACCCCAGACGAGGACGACCATCTTTTCGTTTAACCCTAGACGGTTGGCCAGCCAAAATTTTAGCGTAAAGAGCGAGGTGTTGTGGCGGGGACAGCCCCCTTTTCATATACGG
The DNA here is from genome assembly GCF_049724085.1 of Artemia sp. Qi Xiang Cuo. Classification (NCBI taxonomy): domain Eukaryota; kingdom Metazoa; phylum Arthropoda; class Branchiopoda; order Anostraca; family Artemiidae; genus Artemia; species Artemia sp. Qi Xiang Cuo. The sequence goes on along the minus strand of NC_142796.1, from coordinate 68,614,731 downwards.
AATAATTTCTGTTCGTTGTAAGTTTTAACGTTGTTCCTTACTTTCAGTTAAAAAAACTTGTTTTTTCTATTTAATCTTTCTTAATGACGTCCTCCCACCTTAGACGAGGACGACCTGATTTCCGTTTAACCCTAGACGGTTGGCCGTAAAGAACAACCTTCGGCAATCTGTCATTGTTCAAATGCATAACGTGCCCTAGCCACCTCAACCTTTCTTTTATTATAGCCCTAGAGAGCGGAATTGAACCACATTTTTCGTACAGCCAATTGTTTGAAATACGGTCAGTCAGACGGGTACCCAGAACAATCCTTAAACAACTTCTCTGGAAAACATCTAGCAAATCTGCATCCGCTTTTCGGAGCGCCCATGCTTCAGAGCCATATTTGACCACTGTCATCACTGTAGCTTCTAATATTCTAATCTTGGTTTGCAGACTTATATTCCTAATCTTCCAAACTTTTTTTAACTGTGAAAAAGACCCTGAACCTTGGCTATTCTACTTTTAACATCTTCACTGCTCCCATCATCTTTACTAATAATGCTACCAAGGTAAGTGAAGCTGCCCACCTGATCAATCTTTTCATTACCCAACGTCACCGTTTGATCCTCACTTATTCCTAACCTTAGTGACTTAGTCTTCTTAACATTAATTTTCGAACCAATTCTAGCACCCTGAACTCTCAAAACCTCTAAAACTTCATTCATTTTGCTCACACTTTCATCTAGGATGCTTAAATCATCAGAATAATCTAAGTCCAGGAAACTTTTTCCTCCCCATTTGACTCCGTGGTCTCCCATTGCCTTTCCTCTGCTCCTTAAAACAAAGTCCATCAAAATAATCCATATAAAGGGGGATAGAACACAACCCTGCCTAACTCCTGATTTAAGACAAAACCAGCTGCTAACCTCATTTCCTGCCTTAACCGCAGCAGTGTTATTCTCGTACATAGCACTAATCACTTTAATTTATTTGTCTGGTATACCATACAAGAATAAACCCTTTACTAAAAATCTTTTATCAACAGAATTGAACGCTTGCTCATAATCTATAAAACTGAGGACCAAAGGTGTTTGAAAACTCTGGCACTTCTCAATTATTAGCCTAAGAGTAAAAATTTGGTCGACACATCCTCTGCCTTTTCTAAGACCGCACTGTTCTTCTCTTAAAACTTTGTCTCTCAGCATCTCTCAGTCTAAAAAGTATCATATTACTAAGTAATTTACTACCTACAGAGACCAGACTAATGTCTCGATAATTACCACGCTCACTTTTATCACTTTTCATGTAAAGTGGGCTCACAATTTTTCTTTTTTGCTCCCACTGATTGGTCCTGGCCCACAATCTTGAAACTGAAAAACCTTGAAAGATGTTTTTACGGCCCATTGAATGCTGTTTTTATCGGGTGGCTTTTAATTTTAAGTCATGCTCACCATTTTTCTTTTTTGCTCCCACTGATTGGTCAGGGCCCCCAATCTTGAAACTGAAAAACCTTGAAAGAGGTTTTTAGGCCCATTTAATGCTGTTTTTATCGTGTTGCTTTTAATTTCAAGTCATGCACGCAATTATTCTTTTTGCTCCCACTGATTGGTCATGGCCCACAATCTTGAAACTTAAAAACCTTGAAAGATGTTTTTAAGGCCGTTTTAATACTGTTTTTATCGGGTGGTTTTTAATTTTAAGTCATGCACATAATTTTTCTTTTTTTGCTCCCATTGATTGGTCATGATCCACAATCTTGAAACTAAAAAACCTTGAAAGATGTTTTTAGGCCCATTGAATGCTGTTTTTATCGGGTGGTTTTTAATTTTAAGTCATGCTCACAATTTTGCTTTTTTGCTCCCACTGATTGGTCATGGCCCACAATCTTGAAACTGAAAAACCTTGAAAGAGGTTTTTAGGCCCATTTAATGCTGTTTTTATCGTGTGGCTTTTAATTTCAAGTCATGCATGCAATTATTCTTTTTTGCTCCCACTGATTGGTCATGGCCCTCAATCTTGAAACTTAAAAACCTTGAAATATGTTTTTAAGGCCCTTTGAATGCTGTTTTTATCGGGTGGTTTTTAATTTTAAGTCATGCTCACAATTTTTTTTGGCTGCCATTGATTGGTCATGGTCTACAATCTTGAAACTAAAAAACCATGAAAGAGGTTTTTAGTCCCATTTAATGCTATTTTCATCGGGTGGCTTTTAACTTCAAGTAATGCACGCAATTTTTCTTTTTTGCTCCCACTGATTGGTCATGGACTACAATCTTGAAACTAAAAAACCTTGGAAGATGTCCTAAGGTGCATTGAATGCTTTTTTTATCGGGGGGTTTTTAATTTTTAGTCATGCTCACAATTTTGCTTTTTTTTGCTCCCATTGATTGGTCATGGTCTATAATTTTGAAACTAAAAAACCTTGTTTTTAGGCCCATTTAATGCTATTTTCATCGGGTGGCTTTTAACTTCAAGTCAAGCACGCAATTTTTCTTTTTTTCTCCCAGTGACTGGTCATGGCCCACAATCTTGAAACTAAAAAACCTTGGAAGATGTCCTTAGGCCCATTGAATACTGATTTTTATCGGGTGGTTTTTAATTTTTAGTCGATAAATAAAAGTTCAAATAGGGATAAAATCCTTTTAATAGACAGTGTTTTTTATAACAGTGATAGAAATTCACAAAAATACCAGATATTTCGGTCACATATACAGTGACCGTCATCAGTAGTAAAAAAGTTTTACTACTGATGACGGTCACTGTATATGTGACCGAAATATCTGGTATTTTTGTGAATTTCTATCACTGTTATAAAAAACACTGTCTATTAAAAGGATTTTATTCCTATTTGAACTTTTATTTATCGTCATGGAAAGGCAGTGTGGTCTCCGAAATTATCTAATTTTTAGTCATGCTCACAACTTTTTTTCTCCCACTGATTGGTCATGTCCCATACATTGAAACTAGAAAAACCTTGAAAGATGTTTTTAGGCCCTTTGGATGCTGTTTTTATCGGGTGGTTTTTAATTTTAAGTCATGCTCACAATTTTTCTTTTTTGCTCCCACTGAATGGTCATGGCCCACAATCATGAAACTAAAAAACCTTGAAAGATGTTTTTAGGCCAATTGAATGCTCTTTTTATCGAGTGGTTTTTAATTTTAAGTCATGCTCGCAATTTTTCTTTTTTCTTGCACTGAATGGTCATGGCCCACAAACTTGAAACTAAATAACCTTAAAAGATGTCTTTAGGCCCATTGAATGCTGTTTTTATCGGGTGGTTTTTAATTTTAAGTCATGCTCACAATTTTTCTTTTTTGCTCCCACTGATTGGTCATGGCCCACAATCATGAAACTAAAAAACCTTGAAAGATATTTTTAGGCCCTTTGAATGCTCTTTTTATCGGGTAACTTTTAGTTTTAAGTCATGCTCAAATTTTTTTTTTTTGGCTCACACTGATTTATCATTGCCCACAATCATGAAACTAAAAAACCTTGAAAGATGTTTTTAGGCCAATTGAATGCTCTTTTTATCGAGTGGTTTTTAATTTTAAGTCATGCTCGCAATTTTTCTTTTTGCTTGCACTGAATGGTCATGGCCCACAATCTTGAAACTAAAAAACCTTAAAAGATGTCTTTAGGCCCATTGAATGCTGTTTTTATCGGGTGGTTTTTAATTTTAATTCATGATCACAATTTTTCTTTTTTGCTCCCACTGATTGGTCATGGCCCACAATCTTGAAACTAAAAAACCTTGAAAGATGTTTTTAGGCCCATTGAATGCTGTTTTTATCGGTTGGTTTTTAATTTTAAGTCATGCTCACAATTTTTCTTTTTTGCTCCCACTGATTGGTCATGGCCCACAATCATGAAACTAAAAAACCTTGAAAGATATTTTTAGGCCCTTTGAATGCTCTTTTTATCGGGTAACTTTTAGTTTTAAGTCATGCTCAAATTTTTTTTTTTGGCTCACACTGATTTATCATTGCCCACAATCATGAAACTAAAAAACCTTGAAAGATGTTTTTAGGCCAATTGAATGCTCTTTTTATCGAGTGGTTTTTAATTTTAAGTCATGCTCGCAATTTTTCTTTTTGCTTGCACTGAATGGTCATGGCCCACAATCTTGAAACTAAATAACCTTAAAAGATGTCTTTAGGCCCATTGAATGCTGTTTTTATCGGGTGGTTTTTAATTTTAAGTCATGATCACAATTTTTCTTTTTTGCTCCCACTGATTGGTCATGGCCCACAATCATGAAACTAAAAAACCTTGAAAGATATTTTTAGGCCCTTTGAATGCTCTTTTTATCGGGTAACTTTTAGTTTTAAGTCATGCTCAAATTTTTTTTTTTTTGGCTCACACTGATTTATCATTGCCCACAATCATGAAACTAAAAAACCTTGAAAGATGTTTTTAGGCCAATTGAATGCTCTTTTTATCGAGTGGTTTTTAATTTTAAGTCATGCTCGCAATTTTTCTTTTTGCTTGCACTGAATGGTCATGGCCCACAATCTTGAAACTAAATAAACTTAAAAGATGTCTTTAGGCCCATTGAATGCTGTTTTTATCGGGTGGTTTTTAATTTTAAGTCATGCTCACAATTTTTCTTTTTTGCTCCCACTGATTGGTCATGGCCCACAATCATGAAACTAAAAAACCTTGAAAGATATTTTTAGGCCCTTTGAATGCTCTTTTTATCGGGTAACTTTTAGTTTTAAGTCATGCTCAAATTTTTTTTTTTTGGCTCACACTGATTTATCATTGCCCACAATCATGAAACTAAAAAACCTTGAAAGATGTTTTTAGGCCAATTGAATGCTCTTTTTATCGAGTGGTTTTTAATTTTAAGTAATGCTCGCAATTTTTCTTTTTTCTTGCACTGAATGGTCATGGCCCACAATCTTGAAACTAAATAACCTTAAAAGATGTCTTTAGGCCCATTGAATGCTGTTTTTATCGGGTGGTTTTTAATTTTAAGTCATGATCACAATTTTTCTTTTTTGCTCCCACTGATTGGTCATGGCCCACAATCTTGAAACTAAAAAACCTTGAAAGATGTTTTTAGGCCCATTGAATGCTGTTTTTATCGGGTGGTTATTAATTTTAAGTCATGCGCACAATTTTTCTTTTTTGCTCCCACTGAATGGTCATGGCCCACAATCTTGAAACTAAAAAACCTTGAAAGATATTTTTAGGCACTTTGAATGCTCTTTTTATCGGGTAATTTTTATTTTTAAGTCATGCTCAAATTTTTTTTTTTGCTCACGCTGATTGATCATTGCCCACAATCTTGAAGCTAAAAAACCTTGAAAGATGTTTTAGGCCCATTGAATGCTGTTTTTATCGGTTGGTTTTTAATTTAAGTCATGCTCACAATTTCTCTTTAGATTGTCCCCTGTCGCTGAAGATTATTATTAGTTTATATATCTGAATCTTAAAAAGAGCACTAGAACTTCTGATAACTAATCCAATGAACCTCCTCCGAAGTTAATACGAGCACTTGTATTAACTTAATACTAATCGTATTAATCAATTTTAAGTCAGGCGCACAATTTTTTCTTTTTCCTCCCACTGATTAGTCATGGCCCACAATTTTGAAATTAAAAAACTTTAAAAGAAGTTTTTAGGCCCATTGAATCCTGTTTTTATAGGGTTGTTTTTAATTTTAAGTCATGCTCACAGTTTTTCTTTTTTGTTCCCACTGATTGGTCATGGCTCACAATCTTGAAACTAAGAAACCTTGAAAGATGTCTTTAGGCCCATTGAATGCTATTTTTATGGGGTGGTTTTTAATTTAAGTCATGCTTACAATTTTTCTTTTTTGTTCCCAATCTTGAAACTTAAAAACCTTGAAATATGTTTTTAAGGCCCTTTGAATGCTGTTTTTATCGGGTGGTTTTTAATTTTAAGTCATGGTCACAATTTTTTTTTTTTTGCTGCCATTGATTGGTCATGGTCTACAATCTTGAAACTAAAAAACCATGAAAGAGGTTTTTAGTCCCATTTAATGCTATTTTCATCGGGTGGCTTTTAACTTCAAGTAATGCACGCAATTTTTCTTTTTTGCTCCCACTGATTAGTCATGGCCCATAATTTTGAAATTAAAAAACTTTAAAAGAAGTTTTTAGGCCCATTGAATCCTGTTTTTATAGGGTTGTTTTTAATTTTAAGTCATGCTCACAGTTTTTCTTTTTTGTTCCCACTGATTGGTCATGGCCCAAAATCTTGAAACTCAAAAACCTTGAAAGATGTTTTTAAGGCCCTTTGAATGCTGTTTATATCGGGTGGTTTTTAATTTTATGTCATGATCACAATTTTTCTTTTCTGCTCCCACTGATTAGTCATGGCCCACAATCTTGAAACTAAAAAAACCTTGAAAGAAGTCTTTAGGCCCATTGAGTGCTGTTTATATCGGGTGTTTTTTTATTTTCAGTCATGCTCACAATTTTTTTTTCTCCCACTGATTGGTCATGTCCCATAAACTTGAAACTAAAAAAAAATTGAAAGATGTTTTTAGGCCCTTTGAATGCTTTTTTTATCGGGTGGTTTTTCATTTTAAGTCATGCTCACTATTTTTCTTTTTGGCTCCCACTGATTGGTCATGGCCAAAAATTCTTGAAACTAAAAAACCTTGAAAGATGTTTTTAGACCCTTTGAATGTTGTAATTTTCGGGGGGTTTTTAATTTTAATTCATGCTCACAATTTTTCTTTATTGCTCCCATTGATTGGTCATGGCTCACAATCTTGAAACTAAGAAACCTTGAAAGATGTCTTTAGGCCCATTGAATGCTATTTTTATGGGGTGGTTTTTAATTTAAGTCATGCTTACAATTTTTCTTTTTTGTTCCCAATCTTGAAACTTAAAAACCTTGAAATATGTTTTTAAGGCCCTTTGAATGCTGTTTTTATCGGGTGGTTTTTAATTTTAAGTCATGCTCACAATTTTTTTTTTGCTGCCATTGATTGGTCATGGTCTACAATCTTGAAACTAAAAAACCATGAAAGAGGTTTTTAGTCCCATTTAATGCTATTTTCATCGGGTGGCTTTTAACTTCAAGTCATGCACGCAATTTTTCTTTTTTGCTCCCACTGATTGGTCATGACCCACATTCTTGAAACTAAAAAACCTTGAAATATGTTTTTAGACCCTTTGAATGCTGTTATTATCGGGTGGGTTTTAATTTTAAGTCATGCTCACATTTTTTCTTTTTTGTTCCCACTGACTGGTCATGGTCCAAAATCTTGAAAGTATAATCCTTGAAAGGGGTTTTTAGACCCATTTAATGCTATTTTTATCGGTTGGCTTTTAATTTCAAGTCATGCACGCAGTTTTTTTTATTTTTGCTCCCTCTTATTGGTCATGGCCCACAATATTGAAACTAAAAAACCATGAAAGATGTTTGTAGGCCCATTCAATGCTGTTTTTATCGGGTGGTTTTTAATTTTTAAATCATGCTCACAATTTTTCTTTCTTGCTCCCACTGATTGGTCATGGCCCACAATCTTGAAACTGAAAAACTTTTAAAGAGTTCTTTAAGGCCCTTTGAATGCTGTTTTTATCAGGTGGTTTTTAATTTGAAGTCATGCTCACAATTTTTCGTTTTTGCTTCCATTAATTAGTCATGGTCCATTAGTTAGGCCCATTTACTGCTGTATTATCGGGTGGCTTTTAATTTTAAGTTGTGCTCACTATTTTTCTTTTTGGCTCCCAATGATTGGTCATGGCCCACAATCTTGAAACTAAAAAACCTTGAAAGATGTTTTTAGACCCTTTGAATGCTGTAATTTTCGGGGGTTTCTAATTTTAAGTCCTGCTCACAATTTTTCTTTTTTGCTCCCACTCATTGGTCATGGTCGATAATCTTGAAACTAAAAAACTTTGAAAGAAGTTTTTACGCCCATTTAATGATGTTTTTATCGGTTGGCTTTTAATTTCCGTTCATGCACGTAGTTTTTCATTTTTGCTCCCTCTTATTGGTCATGGCCCACAATCTTGAAACTAAAAAACCATGAAAGATGTTTTTAGGCCCATTGAATACTGTTTTTATAGGGTGGTTTTTAGCTTTAAGTCATGCTCACAATTTTTCTTTTTTATTCCTACTGATTTGTCATGGCCCACAATCTTGAAACTAAAAAACCTTGAAAGAGGTTTTTAGGCCCATTTAATGCTGTTTTTATCGTGTTGCTTTTAATTTCAAGTCATACACGCAATTTTTCTTTTTTGCTCCCACTGATTGGTCATGGCCCACAATCTTGAAACTAAAAAACCTTGAAAGATGTTTTTAGGCCCATTGAATGCTGTTTTTATCGGGTGGTTTTTAATTTAAGTCATGCTCACAATTTCGCTATAGGTTATCCCCTGTCTCTGAAGATTATTATTAGTTTATATTCTTGTTTATTTCTTGGTTAATCGTTGTCTATTTATTATGAATATTTTCCTGACTTAAGTGTTCCAAATATTTATATGAACATTTCCTTGCAGGAGCTCAAATTTGACAGTGACCTTAGTGAAACGGCTGAGAAGGCGTTCGAAAATACTCTTAATGCTGCGGCTGAGAAGGCATTCGCTGCCTTTCAGTCACAGATAACATTTGAAAACGAGAAAAGTAAAAAAACTAAGCGCAGAAAAGCCAAAAAATCACGTCGACATGTTCAAAACCTGCAGCAGGAACGTATACCGAACGAAAAGCCACATTTTGATATTATTCCCAGTTTTCCAGACTTTTTCTCCAAGAATGATGCAAAAAATGTACGGAGAGAAGTTATACAATTACAAGGAGTTACTCAAAACTTGCAACAAATACATAACGAAATAAACAACGAAGCGTCCGAGTTTGAGATTATCTCCAGTTATAATGATTCTCCCTGCAAGGAAAATGGAAAAGATACACAAAGAAAAGTTTCAATTTACCAGGGAACAGTTCAAATATTGCAGAGAGCTCATGGAGAAAGAGCAGATGAAATGTCAGATTTTGTGATTCTTCACAGTTTTCAGGATCCCCTTCCTAAGAAGGTATATTTCTCTCTTTCAAATGCTACATGATAATGAGCTATATTTAAAGAGTGACCTGTAAAAGTTAACCATTCTTAAGAAAAAATGACAAAATCTCTATAAATCAGGATTCGAAAAACAGCAGAAATGATACATATCCTAGCAAAACTAAAACTACTTTTACTAGCAACTCACTGTAGCACCAATCCACCTTAGGCCAACACATCTATGCATGCTCATCCTCCGCCAAAACCTATTCAAAGTCTCCCTCCTTACTTCCTTCCAGGAAGCTCCCATTTCTTTTAAATATTTTCTTACGACATACTCCGTCTCCATTCTGGGATGGCCTGCTTTTCGCTTGGCCGTCGACGGTCGGCCGACAAGGACAATCTTTGGCAATCTATCCAATCTTTGCTAATGCTAGCAAAATATATAAAGAAAAGTAAATTCACTTTTATGAAATAAAATCATCAAACTCGATTCATTTGATATTTAAGCTAAATGCATATCTATAGTGGAATCAAATTCTAAAATTGTAAATCAGAGGCAACGCTATAGCGTTGCCTATAGTAAAGGCCATACGGCTCCAATGTTTTATTATTATTATTTTTTTTTCCCAGAGGCACTTCATATGGAAGGGGTCGTCGTAGAAACTTCAAAGGGGGCTCATTCGAATGGAAATCGAGAGTTCTAGTGCACTTTTTAATAGTCAAAAGTGATTGGAGGTCAACTAGCCCCCCTCCCCCTACGACGATCATTCCCCCACACACATCCACTCAAAATTTTGAAATAGCCATTTTGTTCAGCGTAGTTGATTTCCTGATAGAAAATATATTTTTGAGGAGGACACTCCCCCACAACCCTCAGGGCAAGGGTTTTAAGTTATGCCCTGGGGGCATATAAGGTTTTATAAAAGGCGTTGTCGTAGAAACTTCAAAACAGGCTCATTCGATGGAAAATTAAAGGGTTAGTTCCCTTTTTAATAGTTGAAAGTGATTGGAGGGTAACTAACCCCCCCCCCACGCCCATCCTTCCCCCATACACATCCCATCAAAATTTGCAGATAACTAGTTTTTTCATCGTAGGTTGTTTCCAGATAGAAAATATATTTTTGAGGAGGACACTCCCCCACAACCCTCAGGGCAAGGGTTTTAAGTTATGCCCTGGGGGCATATAAGGTTGTTATACAGGGCGTTGTCGTAGAAACTTCAAAACAGGCTCATTCGATTGGAACTTAAAGGGCTGGTGCCCTTTTTAATAGTCAAAAGTGATTGGAGTGCAACTAGCCCCCCCCCCCACGCCTATCATTTCCCCAAACACATCCAATCAGGATTTTGAGATAGCCATTTTGTTCAGCGTAGTTGATTTCCAGACAGTAAATATGATTTTAGAAGAACACTCCCCCACAACCTTCAGGGCAAGGGTTTTAAGTTATGCCCTTGGGGCATATAAGGTTTTTATAGAAGGCGTTGTCTTAGAAACTTCAAAAAAGGCTCATTCGATTGGAAATTCAAATGGATAGTGTTCTTTTTAATAGTCGGAAGTGATTGGTGGATAACTAGCCCCCCCCCCCCATGCCCATCATTCCCCCAAACACATCCAATCACAATTTTGAGATAGCCATTTTGTTCAGGTTAGTTGATTTCCAGATAAAAATATGTTTTTGAGGAAAAAAATCCCCCGCAACCCTCAGGGCAAGGGTTTTAAGTTATCCCCTGGGGGCATATAAGGTTTTTGTAGAAGGCATGGTCGTAGAAACTTCAAAAATGGCTCAGTCGATTGGAAATTCCAAGGGCTAGTGCCCTTTTTAATAGTCGAAAATGATTGGAGGGCAACTAGCCCCCCCCCCACCACCATCATTTCCCCCAACACATCCAATCAAAATTTTTTGATAGCCATTTTGTTCAGCGTAGTATTTCCCATAGAAAATATGTTTTTGAGGAGGACCCTCCCCCACAACCCTTAGGGAAAGGGTTTTAAGTTATGCCCTGGGGGCATACAAGGTTTTTGTAGAAGGTGTTGTCGTAGAAACTTCAGAAAAGGCTCATTTGATTGGAAATTCAAAGGGCTAATGCCCTTTTTAATAGTCGAAAGTGATTGGAGGACAGCTAGCCTCCCTCCCACGCCCATCATTCCCCCAAACACATCCAATCAAAATTTGGAGATAGCCATTTTGTTCAGCGTAGCTAATTTTCACATAGAAAATATGTTTTTGAGGAAGACACTCCCCCACGACCCTCAAGGCAAGGGTTTTAAGTTATACCCCGTGGGCATATAAGATTTTTATAGAAGGTGGTGTCGTAGAAACTTCAAAAAGGCTCATTCGATTAGAAATTCAAAGGATCAGTGCCCTTTTTAATAATCGAAAGTGATTTGAGGGCAACTAACTCCTCTCTCACGCCCACCTTTTCCCCAAACACATCCAATCAAAATTTTGAGACAGCCATTTTATTAAACGTAGTTTTAAGGTCTGGAAATTAGGTCTTTGGGGATGACAACTCCCCCACAGTCCTCAGGGCAAGGGTTGTAATTTAAGGATTCTCCGAATCCTTCATATTATTTTTTATGGAAGGGATACTCGTATAAACTTTAGAGAGGGCTCATTTGATTGGAAATTGAAAGTTCTTGTTAAATTTTTAAGAGTCAAAAGAGATTGGAGGGCACCTAGCCCCCCCCCCCCCTCTACGCCCCAAATGCATCAGATAAAAATTTTGTTAAACATAGTTGGAAGGTTAAGTAACAAAACTCTGGCGTCGACAAAACCCTCCAGGGCCCGGGGGCAGGAAGGGATTCTCGTATAAACTTCAGAGAGGGCTCATTTGATTGGAAATTGGAAGTTCTAGTCCAGCTTTTACGAGTCAAAATCAATCGAAGGGCAAATATCCCACGCCCTTTTTCCCCATCCCTCCCTTTGAACTAATTCTGTTTGTACCTGAAGGCCCAATGAGAGTTAGAACGTTTTGGTATTAACGCACACCTATTAGGCATCTGCTCTCCTCCCTAACAAGGAAAGAAACAGAGAATGTAAGGCAGTGGCGGATTCAGGGGAGCGGCGAGGGGGGCGCCCCTTTCCCCTGACGTAGTCTAAAATAATGTAATTTACTTAATTAACGCAAGATTGCGTTAATTAAACATGCTCCTTACGTACGTTTATCGGATCACCCTATTTTGCGCCCCCCCCCCCCTAAAAAATCCTGGATCCGCCCTGTTGTAAGGGCACTATAAATTTTAATTTATAATTCAATGAACCCCGTTCCAAATTTGATGTGACCACCTCTTCCTCATAAAGTGCCCCTGGAAAAATAAATAAGTATCAATTCATTGAACCCTTATGGATCTTTACTTAGGTAACGCTATAGCATTGCTTCTGACCTAAAAAGTGGAGTAGAAATTTTAGCTTCCATTTTCATGAATATCCGAAATTATCTGAGGGGAATATGTTTGAGGAACATATTCCACGGCTGGGAAATTTCTGCTGGGTGGAATTTAACGTGGGGTAATTATCAGCAGGAAAAGACAATGTGCTTTGAGGGAGAGGAATTTCCCAGGGGTGGGTTTTCCAAATGTGAATTATTCAGGGAGGGGACGACTAAGCCCGTTTGATAATATTCTAAATTTTACATCCGAAAGTAACGGGAATAAAGAATCAACGGAAATGTCAGAGATAGCACTTCAGGTTCCTTTAGACGATTTTGTTCGTGTCTATTGAAAAAAGACATTTTCAAAAGACAGATTAATTTCATTTGTTTTACTTTCTCTGTGGCTGTTCAATTATGCATGTGAGGGGGGAGACTTCCCCCCACCACTGTCTCCGTTAAGGTTTCAGTTTTTATCTCAAGCCTTAAAAATGAACGCAATGTGATAAAAGTATAAATAAAAATAACGTATATAGAATAATATATGCACATAACACGGAACAATTAATCAAAATTGCATATTATGAGTTGAGGCTCACCCAAATGATGGGCCAGGGGGCATTCCACAATCAATGAAATCAATCCTGCAATAACTGAAAATATAAAGTATTTTTAAGTATTTTAACGTATTCCACAACTCAAACGGTCCAACATTCTACAGCCCAATGAGTCTGTCTAATCATCTAAATCGGGGACGGAGGAGTTAAGTGAAGTTCCACCCCGTAATGGATGAGTCTCCAACCTCACCCTCCCCCTCTCCTACTGTCTACGCTAAAGTTTTCTTCCTTCTGCCAACTACGCCGCCCCTCCCCAAATACTTTAATAAGGTAAAGTTTTGTATGGGAAGAGCACATAGTAAATATATTATAATTATCCAATTAAAAGGTTAAAATACATACTCTGTGATAGATACAAAATTGCTTTGGCACACAAAATCCTATGAAGGTCAATTCCAAACAGTCGTGATCCCTTTGTGTCAGCAAGTGAAATGGTCAAAACACCCTTATTGGAGCTATTTTTTCAATCATTCATTGTTGCCAATCGCTGTCCACAAGTTATGCAAGCTGTCTATTGTTCATATATAAGGTTTTTATCAAAGAGGTAATCGTATAGACTTTGAAAAAAGCCTCATTCGATTTATAAATTGAAAGTTCTAGATCCTTTTTTAAAGTCAAGAATAATCGGACAGTAAGCAACCCCCCCCCCCCTCCCATGCAATAAAAACTTGAAGCTTTTTGTAATCAAAAACGAACAAAAATTAATTAAAAAAAAACTTTCCGAAAAATAATTTTTTCAAAGAAACGTAAAGGCCATTTCCAACTTAAACTCAGGAGATATGAATACCTGATAAAATTCAAACTCAAAACGACCAGAAACTACTATTAAAGAATAAATGAAACCCAAAACGAACAGAAATTAAATAAACAATCATAGCAAAAAACATACAACGATTAATAATATAAATCAATAAATAGATTTTAAAGCGAGTAATGCTTAGATTGAATATGAAAATCAAGCTTAAAACAAAAAAAAATAGTTTGCTATTAAAGTATAAATGAAACTTAAAACCAACAGAAATAAAATAAACAACCAATGCGAACAAACATATAATATATATTAATGTAAATGAATAAATAAATCTTAAAATGAGTGAAACTTAAATTGAATATGCAAATCAAGTTTGAATCGAATAAAAATAACTACAAACAAGAGTTAGGGGGTGGCCTCACTGCAGAAGCCGAAAACCTACTGCGTCATTGGCGCTTTACTGAAAACGAATTATATTACAAATGTTTTCTTTTATACGTAATATTGAAAATAAATATTAAAATTACAGTAAAATTTTAAACTGATAAGGTTTCAGCAATTAATATCATTATGCATCAAATATTCAGTTTAATTTATTAGTTCTTTCCAAGATTGGTCAAGACAAACATAGTTTCACTACCAACAAAATTTGGATACTGCCCCTTTCCTTAACTGCAAAAAACTAAAACCTTTTGTGTCATTGGTACTTCACTGAAAATGAATTACTCTTATATTACAAATTTATTCTTTTCAAGTTCTTACAGCATTGAAAATGAAAATAAAAACTATAGTGAAAAAAAGTATTGAACTGATGGATCTTTCAACAATTAATATCATTATATATCTAATATTCAATTTGATTTTGTTTATACTTTCCAAGACTGTTCAAGACTCATATGGTTTTCAGTAAGGCGCCAATGACGCAGTAGGTTTTAGGCTTCTTCAGTGAGGCGATACCCAAACTTTTGTTTGTAGTTATTTTTATTTGATTCAAACTTGATTTGCATATTCAATTTAAGTTTCACTCGTTTTCAGTTTTATTTATTCATTTACATTAATACATATTGTATGTTTGTTCACACTGATTGTTTATTTAATTTCTGTTTGTTTTAAGTTTCATTAATACTTTAATAGCAAACTATTTTTTTTCGTTTTAAGCTTGATTTTTATATTCAATCTAAGCCTTACTCGCTTTAAAATTTATTTATTCATTTATATTATTACTTGTTGTATGTTTTTTTGCTATGATTTTCTATTTAATTTATGTTCGTTTTGGGTTTCATTTATTCTTTAATAGTAATTTCTGGTCGTTTTGATTTTGAATTTTAACGGGTATTCATATCTCCTGAGCTTAAATTTAAAATAACCTTTACTTTTCTTTGAAAAACTTATTTTTCGGAAAGTTTTTTTTTTAATTAATTTTCCATAAAAGAGTTGGAATTGGAGCTTTGTCTTCACTCCTTAAGAAGCCCTACTACTACTACTACTAAAATCTCAGCGCAACACCAAGCCACCTGAGGCCAACACAGCCACACACGCTCCTTCTCCACCCCAATCTATTCAAAGCCTCCCTTTTCACACCCGCCCACGAAGTTCCCATTTCCTTTAAATCTTTTTTTAAGAAGTCCTCCCACCCTAAACGAGGATGATCTGCTTTCCGTTTAGCGCTAGATGGTTGGACGAAAAGAATAATCTTCAGCAATCTGTCATGCTTCATCCGCACAACGTGCCCTAGCCACCTCGACCTTTCTTTCATTATGGCCCTAGAGAACGGTATTGAACCGCATTTTTCGTATAGCCTATTGTTTGAAATACGGTCAGTCAGCCGGGTACCCAGAACAATCCTTAAGCAATTTCTCTGGAAAACATCTAGCAAATCCTCATCCGCTTTTCGGAGTGTCAATGCTTCAGATCCATATTTGACCACTGTCATCACTGTAGCTTCTAATACTCTAATCTTGGTTTGCAGACTTATCTTCCTATTCTTCCAGACTTTTTTTAACTGTGAAAAAACACCCTGAGCCTTGGCTATTCTACTTTTAACATCTTCACTGCTCCCATCATCTTTACTAATGATACTACCAATGTAAGTGAAGCTGCCCACCTGATCAATCTTTTCATTACCCCACGTCACCTTTTCATCTTCACTTATTCCTAGCCTTAGTGACTTAGCCTTCTTAACATCAATTTTCAAACCTATTCTCGCGCCCTGAACTCGCAAAACCTCTAAAACTACATTTATTTTGCTCACACTTTCATCTAGGATGCTTAAATCATCATCTTAATCTAAGTCTAGGAGACTTTTTCCTCCCCATTTGTTTCCGTGGTCTCCCATTCCCTTTCCTGTGTTCCTTAAGACAAAGTCCATCAAAATCATCCATATAAAGGGGGATAGAACACAACACATAGAAGCTTTAATTCTTTGTGCTAATTGAATATACAATGTGCTCCAATATCATTTATGAAAATTGGAATGAGATCATAAATGAAGAAAAACAATTTTTTTTGAGAATAATGCGGCTAAAAAAGCTTCAGAAATCTTTTAACCAGCTATTCATAGTTATTATAACCCTATAGTTATTATTCACCCTAATGAGAATAGGCCTATATTATTTCACAAAAATTGTTTGTGAGTCTTGAGGGTCTTAGGCTAGGAGGCATACAGGGTTTGTCCGGAAAGTATTAGGACTGAGTCGATTTGAAAAGCAAATATTGAGTTAACCGTTACAATTCTTTGGAAAGTTTCAAACTAGGCTCTTCTGCACCAATCCAGCGTTGCCAGTGCGATTTTCAAGCATTGAAGGCGTCAGGGTATGCATCCTCCAAAAAAGCATTGAGCCGCGGTGCATGCTGCTTAGATCCCCTCAGTCGTCTCAAAATGCTAGCCTTTCAACGGCCTTTTCAGGCAAGGAAAAAAAGTCCAGGGGGCACATATGGGATGTAGGGTGGCTGCAAAATCGTTGGGATTCTGGCCACGGTCATGTAGCTGTTCACGAGGAAGGCGGTGTGAGCCGGGGCGTTGTTGTGATGCCACTTCAAGTCGGATGCGATCTCTTGTTGGGCCCAATTGACCCTTCGTTTGAGTATCTAGAGCACTTCCACATAAAACTTGTTGATGGTTTGTCCAGGAGGAACAAATTTATGGTGGATGATGCCTTTGATGTAAAAAAAAGACAATGAGTATCGTTTTCACTTTGGATTTGCTCATTCTTGCCTTTTTTTTGGGCGAGGAGGTGCCGACGATTGCCGCTCAGAAGATTGCCTCTTTGTCTCGGGATCATACTCAAGGATTCAGGAGTCATCTGTGATTACTTTATTCAAAAATTGGGGGTCACTTTCAGACATGTTCAAATTTTCTTGGAACACCTACACTCACCGCAATTATTGGTCTTCAGTGAGCACTTTTGGGACTATCTTTGTGTACACCTTGCGCATGTTAAAATACACCGTCATAATGTCATGAACGACAGATTTTGATAAATTTAACATTTGGGCAAATAAACGATTACTTTGTCAACGGTCTGACTTCAAAACTTTGCGCACACTAGTCACATTGTCGGTGTTTGTCGAAGGTCTTCCAGCACGATCTTCGTCGGTGACCTCTTCCCGGCCCTCTAAGAAGGCCCGGTGCCACCAAACAGACGTTTGATCATATCAAACGTCTCTGTCGCATATTTGCCGAGTTTCACACATAATTTAATCGCGTACCTCTGCTCTAACGAACGCTGAATTTCCACTCCTTGAAACACGTCACGCAAAAATGCCTGCACCACTCACAGAAACATGTCACGCAAAAATGCCTGTCCTGACTCTCCAGGGGCTCGGAGACAACTGACCAGCTGATCGTTTGTTAGCTAGGAACACCCTCTACCGAATCCAGTCGGCACGCGTACGCTTTGAAGTACTGTTGCGGCAGAAGTAAATCAGTCCTATTACTTTCCGGACAAACCCTGTATATTAATATTTCTTTCGAAACTTTACGTGTGGTTGCTGTCCTCCAATTAGTTCAAAGACGCGATTTAGTAAAACTTCTCCAATCCTCATCAAAACTTTTTGTACAAAGCGCTTAACAGATTTTCAATTAATATGCTACTTAAACTGGTCAAATCGGCAATTACACCTGCATTTTTGAGCAGATGGTGTCCAAGCTTCTATAATTATTATTATTATTAGCTTAGTAATATAATTAATATTATTATTATTACTATTATTAGCTTGTATAATTTTTTTTTTCAAGTAATTTCATTTCAATTAAAACACTTTTAATTGAAAATATATATGCAAATATATTTGGATTAAAAGTGGTAACTAGCCTACTAAAAAGATATAGCAAACATCTAAAAAATGTGCATCAGAAACACAAAAATTTGAGGTTTTTTTCAATTGTGTCCTCTGTAAAACGATTATCTTTTCTGCAACGCTGAACACCTTCTCGACACCAGGAACCCAAGAATTTTCTTTCAAAAGATGCTAAAGTTGGATATTTGTCAAGTCTTCTTTCTTGACGTACTAACTGGTTTATTTCCGTGTCGTATAGCTGTTGATTTGAGATATTATATCATTTGCTAGAATGGGTTTTAATCTTTTGAAAGACAAAAGCGAGAACAGTTTGATAAAACAGAATAGTTTTATTAATACAAAAAATCACATTTCAGAATAAAAATTCCAAATAAAGGGCGCTAGTACTTACAACGAAAATAAGAAAAAAACGAGACTATAACTTATTAAACACTGACATGTAAAAAGGAACTAACAAATTGGTGAAACGTTTTGTTCTTGGAGTAGGCAATTCCAGTCTCACTTTGTTAGCTGACCTTGTGTTTATTTTTTTCTTCATATCTGATGGTAGAATCTCTCTATGTTTTTTGTTGCTAAGAAGAAATTGGCCAAGTTTGAAAATCAAGCCCAAACGACATTCATGAAGGGACAGTAGTTTTAGTACAGATAATGCCGATTCATAACTTACAGATGCATCTGAAAGAATAACTTTAAAAGCTCTTTTTTGTAGTGACTCAAGTTGATCGATTAGGTAGCTTGTGTTGTTGACTCGAGGATCCCATACAGGGCAAGCATGCTCAAGAATTGGTCGGATGTATGTCAGATAAGCCGTCTTAAGTTGGGACACAGAAAAGCCGAAACGACGTAGTAAGACAAAGGTACACATGGCACCATTTGCTTTTTTAGTGATTGTATCAACATGAATACTAAACGAGCAGTCAACGCTAAATGTGACACCGAGAATTACTGCCGAAGATACTCTAGGGTACGGTGGAGAAGGACTGAAAAAGTCCCTCTTAAGAGGATTAAAGCGAAGGATTTTGGTTTTCCTTCGCTGATTTGAAGGCTATTGATAGTACATTGGTTTTTAAAGTTGCGCATTATTGCATTACTGAATTTGGGAGCTCCCTCGGAGTTTTTAATGAGATGTTTCAGAAGAACTGACAAGTCGGGTCAGGGTAAACAATCGTTTCTAAATTATTGTTCTCTTTGGTTTTTAACGGAGCGGATTCAAAAGGAGCTTGTAAAAGGATGTGATTTTTTTCTGCTTGAACTACACTGTAGTATTTAAGCTAGAAACACGGATCACTTGTTGCTGCAAGGGTGGAATTCTTATCGGTAGTTTAACTGGGAAGTTCTTCCGTTCACAGCCCCATTAATTGAAATGGCTAAATCTCAAACAAACCTGTTGCGTGGATAGCCCCCCGGATATTAATTCAAGCAATCTTATCAGATCCATGATTGATAACATAAGTATAAGTGATATGACACTTCTTGCAGATTGAACTCTAATTGCCAGTTCGGCAATCGGCTCAAGCAATGAGACTAGCTCTGTTAACAGAAGCTTTTTGGAATTGCTTACATCCACTCTTTTGGAAAGCTTTTTGAAGAATAACAGGGACCATTAGAATAGAGTGGTCAGACACTTGCTCTGAGTTCCAGCGCGGTACATCATGGCTGAAATGAAACCATGCTTGTGGGGAAGGTCAGACGCTACCTGATTACTTCTACCAAAACTAACCAGACCTTGGTCATGATGGACGTAATGCTGTCATCTTCTTTGAATGTGATACCTATGTTAGGCTCCAATTTATGATCAAAACAAGTAAACCCTATTGGTGTTCCTAGGTTATCATTTTTACGGATTCTTGTTCAGCAGCAAGCTATTACTGTAACAGTGACACCTTTTTGTCAAACCGTTTAGTTAATTGTTTCTCTCCAGCATATTTCAGAGATTAATTACAAGAATCGGAGAATTACAAATAGATTTTTTTCAGAGAAAATCGATTACGACTGGATTAAATCTTAATTGGAAAACACACAATTGATTGCAATGCTACAATTATGTGATTAATTGAGTAGATCCCTGGTTCGTCAGTATTTCTTGTAAGAGACTTTTTTCTACTAACAGCAGTATTACATCTAGACTTTGCTATTTCAGCCAAACTTAGAGCCCGTTGCTCTCTGAGCTCAAGTAAAGAAATTTCCTGAACTTTTTGAAAGGATAAAGTCGGAGGTTGCCAACAATTCTTAGTTCTCTATAGACTTCGTAGCCTACTGATTGGTAGTTAACTTATGAAGAGGGAATGATCACTGTAGTCTTATGAACATTTACCCGTAAATTCATTTGTGGTCTAGCCCTCTCTCCCCTCCCCAAACATAAGCTTTAAATTTTCTAGTAGGAATCAATAATATGTAATGATTTTTGTAAATGAAGTTGATAGAAGCAAGGATATACCAACACATAAGAATATGTCCTCGGTCAAACACTTGCAGAAATACTGTCGCTGTTTTTTTTTTTTTTTTTTTTTTTTCCTCTTCAATAGAACATAAGAGGTAAACTTTAGTTCTGGGATGTAACAAGCACTGATAATATAGGTCTCGTTGAACTAAGATCAAACGCAGAAAACAAATAAAACTATCATAATAAAAGATTATTAACAAATCAATTTATATCGCTTAAATCTGTTATTTGATCAAATTTCAAGCCGCTTATTTTTTAACGGTAGTTTAAGCAACTATCTCACTTTTTAATAGGACCGTCAAGCTACAGAGAAAAGGCGAAAAATTGTCAAGATTCTTTTGCCAAAAAAATTTCCAGCACTTTACTGGGTTAGACTTTGTTTACAGAAGAAACACTGAGATGGAATTTATTTTCTTTTCTACCGTCTTGAGGCTAATCCTGAAAAGGGCTTAAAGCTAATCCTGATTTTATAGGTGGGGCTGTTTGCCCCTCTAGAAACAATGAGCCTACAAAAGCTTATGAAAATGCGCCGGAGATGTAAGCCAGTGAAACCAAAGCACACTTTTTACCGTTGATTAAAGGGAAAGAAATTTCTCTTTTTCTCTTCGGCAAGTCGGTCATGGTGCATGATCTAGAAACTAGAAATTGATGAAACCTGTTTTCAGGCTCCTGCAATGCCCTCTTCGTGGTTTTTGGTTCAAGTTATTCGTATGATTGTTAGGTATATTTTTTCAACTGAAAATGGCTGTGTATATCATCAGTCGGGTATCAAAAGGACGTATCTCCATGATTATAAATCTTCAGATGAGCAAAATAAAATCCTCACAACTTTCTTATTTCCCCTCTGATAACCGTAAAACAAAAACGGATTGATATGCATTGGTTATACGTATCAATTCCTTTTTCTAACGGTTATCGGAGGAAAAATATAAGAGTATTGAGGTATTTTTTTTGCTCTTCTGAAAATTTACAATTATGGTAATACGTCCTTTTGATACCCAACTGACGATATGTATCTGTCAGTTGGTTTATCACAGTCTATTTCTTTGATTTCTTTTACGCATGTATCTCAAATATATAATAGTACGAAGCAAGGTACACATTGTACTGTATTTATTTGTACAAAGCACAAATATAAACAAAGCGAAGATATACCAGTACAATGAGCACATGTCCTTGTTCAAACTGTTTTTCTTCTCTTCAACACAACAGAAGAGCTAAAATTTAGTTCTAGGATGTAATAAGCACAAACAATATAGTTCCCAATGAATTAAGATCAAACGCAGAATATAAATATATCTATCAGTTGGTTTATCACAGTCCATTTCTTAGAATTATATCCTTGACGCATATATCTCAAATATTTACTTAAAGTGCTTTCTTGCAGGAGCTCAACTTTAACGATAAACCACTAAGCATCGCCCTAAAGGATGCGGCTGAGAAAGCATTAGCTGCCTTTCAATCACAGACATTATTTGACAATAAGCAGAATGAAACAAATAGACGTAGAAAAGTAAAAAAGTCACGGCGACATATTCAAAGCACGCAGCCAAAAATAATGGATGGCAATTCGAGTTATGAGATTCTCTCCAGTTTTCATGGCCTTCTTCCCATGAAGGTATAGTTTATCTCCTTCATATTACACATGGTAGTGAGCCATAATTAAGAAGCAGTTCTGAATCTGTAAAAAGTAACTGTTCTCAAGGGGAAATTACCAAATCTCTAAAAAACGGAAGTTTGAAAGCAATATTTGAATAGGGTAATAATTAGAAGGGACTTACCTACAGTAAAGTTTGGAAAATGTCTTTTTTGGATTTTCAATAAAAAAATCAGAAAGAGAATCATCTCAGCCAAAAGAATTTTACAAACATTTTTGCGAATATTTTTTTTACAAATATTTTGCTCCATCAACGGGGGGTGCCAATTCAGGAAATATAAGGAAGGGACAAGGATTTTTCTTCCTTTTTAATGAAAAAATTAAAAAAGGTATTTTTCGAATTAATTTGAAAAGTATTTTTGTTATATTGATTTTTTTTAGTCAAAATACCAAATAAATAGTATTTTTCAAAAATTTAAGAAGAACAATAAAATCTAAAATACACCACATGAATGCGTGTCCTCTAAAACTGAAAGACTTTTTTCCTTTTAGATTGTATCCTTAGATACGGTAGGTCTTATGAAGTTTTAGCTGAAATTGGATCAGCATCGATTCTCAGACACAGGGAGGATTTATTGGTCCTGTTAGAGTTAAAAAAAAAAATACCATTTTTTGTACATTAAAAATATCCCCCCTAGAATTTATAAACCATCTTATTTTTAATTTTTAATTAAAAAAAATCCTTGGCTCTATCCTAAATATCATGAATTGGCAACCTTGCTCAGAGTCGTACAACGGTAAAAATCGGCCTTTTAATGAAGAACTTGATATTTTTTGAATGTTCAAGTATTCCGATAAAACTGCTTAATTCTTTAAACTCAATGTATTGAAATCATTTCGTACTATCTCGTGACGGGTGCTCACAATGTAGTTCACTTATCAATTGAAACAAACGCAAAACGTTCTCTAAACAAAGACTGTAATTGCCAAGGAAAGTTGACATGCAGTACTATTTTTCCTGCATAGTTGTTTTCATTGTTTATCCTAGTGCCACATCAAGTGCTAGTTTCTCTATTGACCTTTGTCATGTCGCCTCTCGTCACGGCTATTTTTTACCTTTTTGTTTTCGTTAAACTAATAAATAAAACAATAAGTTTGTTTCATACGATATCCAATGGCGATATAGAAACCTAGAACAAACATACAGCTTCCGTGCATAAGAGAGAGGATGTTGGCCGCTCCCCTTAATCTCAGATCCTTGTATTATAGTTTGACTTTTTGACCCCAATGCTTGAAGAATCACTGTTTCATCCAGAGCTACTGGATTAGGGAAAAAATTATTTTCCATAACTCCTAAAGACCGAACGTCCACTCTGCCAATGACCCTTTACAAAGTAAAAGGTCTTCAAGCAATTGGATCCACAAAACAGACCTTGTTAATATCCATTGAAGCCTGATGTGATTAATTTACTGAATTTCGATCTGCCAGCAAAGGTGTATTAACACACCTTCAGAATCGATCCGCAGAATGGTGTATTAATACTTTAGTGGTGTGCCAAATTTTTCTTTATGGTAAATCCAATCCTGGCACCTATTCAATTTGATCAGTTTTGTCTTACAAGGAGCAGGGGCGAATATACAACATTTTCATTGGGGGGGGGGGGAAGAGGAGTCTACTTTTAGACATTCAAGGAGCATGGGCTAAATAATAATTTTTTTCCACATTACTGGGGGGCAACTGCCCCCCCTTGCCCCTCCCAAACGACGCCCCTTTCAAGGAGAAATCAAAACTAAAAATCCCACCCTAAAAAACTTTGAAGTCAGAATAAATCTGATCTGGTCTCCTGATGCTGGTTTTCAGAAGAAGATTCCTGTTTTCCTCCCTAAACCAATCTGTATTGAGCCAAGAAAAATGATATTCTCTTTTTTTTACTTATATTTCGGTTGATAAGGTGTCAATACTTTGCTTTTTTGCAGCAAATATACAGCAAATTCGTCGGTTTATGGCGACAAATTTGTACGTTATACTATTATACATTTTGGCGACCGATTTGGAAACGTTATTTGTTTCTTTGTACTTTCAATTTGCATACTTTGGCATTTAGTATCGTTAGCCAAGTTCTTTTTAAATTGGTTGCATAATGTTTAGAGAAGTTGGCGTAGTACCTTCAAAGAGCCGTTAAAAGTGAAATTTTAGAGGAACATTCTGTTTAAGTAGGAATTTATGTGACTTAATTTAGTCCACAGTAAGGCATGATTGCAATCAAGTGACTCACTATCCCCCTCCTTGCAATTAAGGAATATGCTTAGGTAAAGTGCAATCTTTAAGGGAAATTTCACTCATTGTAAAACCCTTTTATTTTATTTTTTTGGTCTTTTGGTTTATGTCGGTTCTGGAACAACTAATTTTGCGACATGCTTTCAGCTTCCATTATATATATATATATATATATATATATATATATATATATATATATATATATATATATATATATATATATATATATATATATATATATATATATATATATATATATATATATATATATATATATATATATATATATATATATATATATATATATATATATATATATATATATATATATATATATATATATATATATATATATATATATATATATATATCCAAGAACAAGGTCCATCAAAGAAGCAACAGAAATAGCACTAGCTGTCTTTGAAATACACCTAAGAGAGGAAAACGAGAGGAGGGACAGAAAGAAAAGAGTTCGTGAAATGGGCAATGCTCATAGATTTCAAACGCAAATCTTGTTTTAAAACTTTCATGTTTACTTTGCTCCGTTTCTAGTGAAGCACCAAGCACATTGAAAATAAAATAATTTGATAATAACGTGGTAACCTACTGATATACATATATCCTAACTTTCTGATATTTCTTCGCTCTGTCATGTCTTATTTTTTGCAGGAGGTTCAAGCTGAAAATTATCCACCAAGAACAACATCCATCAAAGAAGCAACAGAAATGGCACTGGCCGTCTTTGAAGTACATCTAAGAGAGGAAAACGAGAGGAGGGACAGAAAGAAAAGAGTCCGTGAAATGGGCAATGCTCATAGATTTCAGACGAAAATCTTGTTTTAAAACTTTCATGTTTACTATGCTCCGATTCTAGTGAAGTACCAAGCACATTGAAAATAAAATATTTTGATAATAACGTGGTAACTTACTGATATATATAAAACCTTATATGACCCCAGAACATAACTTACAACCCTTTCCCTGCAGGCTGGGGGGGGGTTGTTTGCCCTTCAATCACTTCGGACCATTAAAAGGGCACTAGCCCTTTCAATTTCCGGTCGAATGAGCACTTTGAAGTTTTACGACAGCACTTTCTATAAAAACCTTATATGCCCCAGGGCACAACTTACAACCCTTGCCCTGAGGGCTGTGAAGGGGTTGTCATCCTCAGAGACATAATTTTCAGACCTTTCAAATATGTTTAACAAAATGGCTATCTCAAAATTTTTATTGGAAGCGTTTGGGAAAATAGTAAGCCGAGACAGGGTTACTTGCCCTCCAATCACTTTCGACTATTAAAAAGGGCACTAGCCGTTTCAATTTCCAACCGAATGATTTCTTTTTGAAGTTTCTACGACAATACTTTCTATATAAAAACCTTATATGCCCCCAGGGCATAAATTACAACCCTTGCCCTGAGGGCAATGGAGGGAGTGTCATCCTGAAAAACATGATTTTCGGACTTTTTAACTACGTCAAACAAAATGGCTATCTCAAAATTTTGATTGGATGTGTTTAGGGAAATGGTGGATATGAGAGGCGTGTTAGTTATACTTCAATCACTTTCGACTATTAAAAAGGGCACAAGCCCTTCTAATTTCCAATCGAAAGAGCCCTTTTTGAAGTTTCTACAACGTCATTATCTATAAAAACCTAATATGCTTCCAGGGCATAACTTACAACCCTTGCCCCGAGGGCTCTGAGGGGGTTATCATCCTCGATGACCTAGTTTCTAAAACATTTAAATACGTTGAACAAAATGGCTATCTAAAAATTTTGATTGGATGTCTTTGGGGTAAAGGTTGGTGTGAGAGGGGGGTTAGTTGCCCTCAAATTACTTTCGACTATTAAAAACCACACTAGCCCTTTGAATTTCCAATTGAATGAGCCCTTTTTCAAGTTTCTACGACAAAGCTTTCAATAGAAATGTTATATGCCCTCAGGGCATAACTTAAAACCTCAAAGATATAAGTTCCGGACCTTTCAACTACTTTGAATAAAATGGCTATCTCAAAATTTTGATTGGATGTGTTTGGATAAAGAGGGGCGTGGAAGGGGTGTTAGTTGCCTTCCAATCACTTTCGACTATTAAAAAGGGCACTAGCCATTTTAATTTTCAATCAAATGAGCCCTTTTTGAAGTTTCTACGTCAAAGCTTTCTATAAAAACCTTATATGCCCCAGGGCATACCTTACAACCCTTGCCCTAAGGGCTGTGGGTGAGTGTCCTCCTCAAAAACATAAATACTATTTGAAAATCAACTACACTGAACAAAATGGCTATCTCAAAATTTTGATCGGATGTGCTTTGGGAAATGGTGGGCGTGGAAGGGGTGTAGGTTGCCTTCCAAATACTTTCGGCTATTAAAAAGGGCACTAGCCATTCCAATCGAATGAGCCCTTTTCCAAGTTTCTACGACAACTCCTTCAATACAAAATACCCTGGTCTAAAGGAAAAAAAATAATGCATCGTGCCAACATCGATCTTTACTTAGGCAACGCGATTGCGCTGCCTATGATCTACTAATAAGGACAGTAATACAGATAATTAAACCGTACTCTCTTCTAATCATCTTCCATATGAAGTAACACAAAGCGAAATTCACTTTCAGCTAAGTATGACTTAGGTTCTTAAGGTTTAAAACCCTTAAGGCCCATACTTCATAAAATTAAGATGGGGCTTAATGTAAATGATAGTCATGGAACTGTAACAGTAGATACGAGAATTGGAGTTAATGGCTGGCCCCGTTCTTGTTGAAAACTTACTTGAAACTTAAAAAGCGTACAAACAAGATGAATAAACTTATATTATTTCGATTTGGGAGATTTCCCTTGACTAGAATATTTAATCAATCGTTTTTAACAGAACCCCTTATAACAAAAACCAAGCAAATAACAATAACTTACGGAAAAATCTGGTAAGCCAAACTTCTTTTTATTTCCAATGTGCATAAAACGATGTAATTACAGAGAAAACACCGAACTTGTAAATAAATTACTCAAAACATTACAACAAAACTACTAATATCATAACTTCTGAAATATAACAGCCTAAACTAGACATATGGGTACTTGTATATTATACCGAACACACGCAAGAAGTGAAGTTAGGTTAATCATAATGAAATATACCGCAACATTATAAAAATATGATGCATTAGTTTAAACAATAATATAATTTGGACTATATATTTGTAAATTTGGGGTGAGTCTAAATTAACCTTACTCCACCCCCCCCCCCCCCCTAACATGCTAATATACAGCCCAAATTATACAAGTCCAATGAATTTGGTCACCCGCTAGATGTCTTTGTGGCTACGAAAACGGTTTCTCAGACCTTACATTAAGAAAACTTCTCGACTGTGTTTGGTATAATAAACAAGTACCAACACATGACAGGAGACACACGAAAAAAGGGTCGAAGTCGGTCTATTTTTCTGGAGATTTACTGACTTCCATAGTATTATTGAATTAACTCATTGCAAATTTTGAATTAACAAACAAATTATCCCTCCTCTACCTTTCTACCATCATCGGTTCTATCGGTATAAGGTGCCAATGATTGGCTTCTTTTCGATTTCTTTTTCTTTGCAATTGTTCTTTCGTTCTGAACTATTTTTTTCATTTTTTTTATTTAAAATGAATTATTTCTCGTGTCGTTTCATTTTTAATTCGATTCAGTTTCAGTTCAGCTTTTTACATGTTTAGATTATTGTTTTTAGCATCGAAAAAGAAACCGCTTGTTATAATTATAACATTATTAATGTTATAATTATTAACAAAATATATAATTATTAACAAACAAATTATCCCTCCTCTACCTTTCTACCATCATCGGTTCTATATGATGAGGACTGGGAAATACCTTTTGACACACTTGTGTCTTTACTTAATCAGCGATGTTCTATTAAATATGGAGCTATTCATAACTTACTTATGTATTTATTTTTATTGCAAATCACAAAAAAAAGAATAAATTAGTCAAGTTTTGAGGAAAAGAGGAAAGTTGCAATAATTTTTCGATATAAATAAATTGTGACAGTTGGCTTAGTTTACTAGTTCAAAAGGACGCTTATTTTTCCCCATTATTTCTACTTTTAAACCCATTCGTTAGAAGACCCAGAACGTTAATACATCAATAAAATTTTTATAGCACTAACTAGAAATTTTCTAGCCAATCTCTTCAAATTACGGTGATTCACAAATAGTATCCTCCCAAAATCTTTAAATTTCTACGATTTTTCTGTAAATTCTTAAATTTCCATTCAAGGGGCTTATTTTTGGCATTTTTTTCACAGTTGCAACCGCTCCCTTCTATACACAAGATAGTCCACTCGTGACTACTTCTTACATTATTTAATTATCTGATTATTTTGATGTTACCCTTTACCTTCTGTCTGACAACTCTTCAATTAAGTTAATCGTCAAATTATCCCGAGGTAAATTATATTCTTAGTTAAAATAAACGCTTCAAGTTAATTTTTATGAGTATCCAATAGGATTAAAGATTCTAATATAGTACTATATATGATACCATATAACTGACTTTATATGGTATTAAATAGAAAAAAAACTTTCTGAAAAAGAAGTTTTTCAAAGAAAATTAAAGGCCATTTTAAATTTAAAATCAGCAGATACAAATACCTGTTAAAATTCAAACTCAAAACGACGAGAAATTACTATGAAAGAATTAATGAAACCCAAAACGAGCAGCAATTAAATAAACCTAATAACTAATAACTCGTCAGCCCTAATAACTCGTGACCCCACACCATATATGGGCATAGACTCCCACGAGAACACATGTGCTGCCATCTACAATTGAGTCTAACGCTGACGGGACATAATTTATTCAAGGATTATCGATCGAGTCTAATGAGGTCAAGGTCAATTGATTTGTTGGTGTTCGTCCGGGGGAATTGTCTCCGGAGTGAAGTTCACACATGCGCATTAACGGTGGGGAATGTATTGATCTAGGACAAGTGAATTTCCGTGAACTTGATTGCGTAATCGATGGGGAATGTATTGATCTAGGACTCGAGAGGGAAAATGGATTTCCGAGAACTTGATTTGCATAATCGAGGGGAGTGAATTTCCGAGAAATTGATGTGCATAATCGGTGGGAAGGGTGAAACTCTGTGGTCGTTATAATACACAAGTTCCATTTGAACAGTCTTGTGAGGTCCCCTACCCCAATAATCCCCCTACCCCAACCCCCAAGGATCCCGACCCTACCCCAACCCCGAGAGAACCCCCCGGCTCCCAAAGGCCCCCCCGTCCCCCAATGGCCTCCAAAGGCCCCCTGAGCCCCTCCCTTTCTCCCTCCCTTTTTTGGATTTTTTTTAAGTTTTTTCGGACTGAATTTTTTAGACTTAGAAATTATCCAACATTTATCCGGTTTTTTCTTTAACCGATTGGCATAGGGTTTTAGCCTAGAGTCATAGCTTAGTTTTATTTAGAGTTGGAGTTTAGTTATAGTTGAGAGTTTATAGTTTTACCTTAGAGTCTTAGCTTAGAGTTTTAGTTAGATTTCTAGTTTAGTTTTAGTTAAGAGTTTTAGCTTAGAGTTTTAGCCTAGAGTCTTAGCTTAAAGTTTTAGCCTAGAGTCTTAGCTTAGAGTTTTAGTTAGATTTGAAGTTTAGTTTAGTTATAGTTAAGAGTTTAGAATCTTAGCCTAAAGTCTTCGCTTAGAGTTTTTATTTAGAGTTCTAGTTTAGTTTAGTTATAGTTTAGAGTTTTAGCCTAGAGTCTTAGCTTAGAGTTTTTTGTTAGAGTTCTAGTTTAGTTTTAGTTAAGAGTTTTAGCCTAGAGTCTTAGCTTAGAGTTTAGTTAGGGTTGAAGTTTAGTTATAGGTAAGAGTTTAGAGTTTTAGTTTAGAGTCTTAGCTTAGGATTTTAGTAGATTGAAGTTTAGTTTAGTTATAGTTAAGAGTTTAGAGTCTTTAGCTTAGAGTCATAGCTTAGAGTTTTAGTTAGAGTTGATGTTTAGTTTAGTTATAGTTAAGAGTTTAGAGTTTTAGCTCAGACTCTTAGCTTAGAGTTTTTGTTAGAGTTCTAGTTTAGTTTAGTTTTAGTTAGGAGTTTGGTGTTTTACCTTAGAGTCCTACCAAAGAGTTTTAGTTAGAGTTGAAGTTTAGTTTAGTTATCTTTAAGAATTTAGAGTTTTAGCTTAGAGTCTTAGCTCAGAGTTTTACTTAGAGTTCTAGTTTAGTTTAGTTTTAGTTAAGAGTTTTATCCTAGAGTCTTAGCTTAGAGTTTAGTTAGAGTTGAAGTTTAGTTAGAGTTGAAGTTTAGTTTTAGGTAAGAGTTTAGAGTCTTAGCTTAGAGTTTTAGTTAGAGTTGAAGTTTAGTTTAGTTATAGTTAAGATTTTAGATTTTTTAGCTTAGAGTCATAGCTTAGAGTTTTAGTTAGAGTTGAAGTTTAGTTTAGTTTTAGTTAAGAGTTCAGAGTTTTAGCTTAGAGTCTTACCTTAGAGTTTTTGTTAGAGTTCTAGTTTAGTTTAGTTTTAGTTAAGAGTTTGGTGTTTTACCTTAGAGTCCTAGCATAGAGTTTTAGTTAGAGTTGAAGTTTAGTTTAGTTATAGTTAAGAATTTAGAGTTTTAGCTTAGAACCTTATCTTAGTTTCACTTAGAGTTCTAGTTTAGTTTAGTTTTTGTTAAGAGTTTAGAGTTTTTAGCTTAGAGTCTTAGCTTATAGTTTTTGTTGAAGTTCTAGTTTAGTTTTAGTTAAGAGTTTAGAGTTTTAGCTTAGAGTCTTAGCTTAGACTTTTGTTAGAGCTGAAGTTTAGTAATAGTTAAGAGATTAGAGTTTTAGTTAGAGACGAAGTTTAGTTTAGTTATAGTTAAGAGTTTTTAGCTTAGAGTCATAGCTTATAGTTTTAGTTAGAGTTGAAGTTTAGTTTAGTTATAGTTAAGAGTTTAGACTTTTAGCTTAGAGTCTTAGCTTAGATATTTTGTTAGAGTTCTAGTTTAGTTTAGTTTTAGTTAAGAGTTTAGAATTTTAACTTAGAGTCTTAGCATAGAGTTTTAGTTGGAGTTGAAGTTTACTTTAGTTACAGTTAAGAATTTAGAGTTTTAGCTTAGAGTCTTAGCTTAGAGTTGTACTTAGAGTTCTAGTTTAGTCAAGTTTTAGTTAAGAGTTTAGAGATTTAGCCTAGAGTCTTAGCTTAGAGTTGAAGTTTAGTTTAGTTATAGTTAAGGGTTTAGAGTTTTACCTCAGAGTCTTAGCTTAGAGTTTTAGTTAGAGTTCTAGTTAGAGTTAAAGTTTATTTTAGTAATAGTTAAGAGTTTAGAGTTTTATCTTGGAGTCTTAGCTTAGAGTTTTTGTTAGAGTTCTAGTTTAGTTTTAGTTAAGAGTTTAGAGTTTTATTTTAGAGTCTTAGCTTAGAGTTTTTGTTAGAGTTCAAGTTTAGTTTAGTAATAGTTAAGAGTTTAGAGTTTTACCTTAGAGTCTTAGCTTAGAGTTTAGTTAGAGTTCTAGTTTAGTTTAGTTATAGTTAAGAGTTTAGAGTTTTAGTTTGGACTAATAGCTTAGAGTTTTTTTTTGAGTTCTAGTTTAGTTGAGTTATAGTTAAGAGTTTGAA
This sequence comes from Artemia sp. Qi Xiang Cuo, assembly GCF_049724085.1. Classification (NCBI taxonomy): domain Eukaryota; kingdom Metazoa; phylum Arthropoda; class Branchiopoda; order Anostraca; family Artemiidae; genus Artemia; species Artemia sp. Qi Xiang Cuo. The sequence continues at coordinate 68,582,835 of NC_142796.1, read as the reverse complement.
GTTTTAGCTTAGAGTCTTAGCTTAGAGTTTTACTTAGTGTTCTAGTTTAGTTTAGTTTTAGTTAAGAGTTTAGAGTTTTAGCTTAATATCTTAGCTTAGAGTTTTTGTTAGAGTTCTAGTTTAGTTTAGTTTTAGTTAAGAGTTTAGAGTTTTACCTTGAATCTTAGCTTAGAGTTTTGTTGAAGTTCTTTCTAGTTTAGTTTAGTTTTAGTTAAGAGTTTAGAGTTTTAGATTAGAGTCTTAGCTTAGGGTTTTAGTTATAGTTGAAGTTTAGTTTAAGAATAGTTAAGAGTTTAGAGTTATAGCTTAGAGTCTTAGCTTAGAGTTTTTGTTAGACTTTTAGATTAGTTTAGTTTTACTTAAGAGTTTAGAGTTTTACCTTAGAGTTTTGTTGAAGTTCTTTCTAGTTTAGTTTAGTTTTAGTTAAGAGTTTAGAGTTTTAGCTTAGAGTCTTAGCTTAGGGTTTTAGTTAGAGTTGAAGTTTAGTTTAGGAATAGTTAAGAGTTTAGAGTTTTAGCTTAGAGTCTTAGCTTAGAGTTTTTTTTAGATTTCTAGTTTATTTTTAGTTAAGAGTTTAGAGTTTTACCTTAGAGTCTTAGTTTAGAGTTTTAGTTAGAGTTGAAGTTTGGTTTAGTCATAGTTAAGAATTTAGAGTTTTTGCTTAGAGTCATAGCTTAGAGTTTTAGTTAAAGTTGTAGTTTAGTTTAGTTTTAGTTAAGAGTTTAGAGTTTTAACATAGATTCTTAGCTTAGAGCTTTAGTTAGAGTTGAAGTTTAGCTTAGTTATAGTTAAGAGTTTAGAGTTTTGAGCTTAGAGTCTTAGCTAAGAGTTTTTGTTGAAGTTCTAGTTTAGTTTAGTTTTAGTTAAGAGTTTAGAGTTTTACCTTAGAGTCTTAGCTTAGAGTTTAGTTAGAGTTCTAGTTTAGTTATAGTTAAGCGTTTAGAGTTTTAGCTTAGACTCATAGCTTAGAGTTTTAGTTAGAGTTGAAGTTTAGTTTAGTTTAGTTTTACTTTATAGTTTTAGCTTAGAGTCATAGCTTAGACTTTTAGTCAGAGTTCTAGTTTAGTTTAGTTTTAGTTAAGAGTTTGGTGTTTTACCTTAGAGTCTTAGATTAGAGTTTTATTTAGAGTTGAAGTTTACTATAGTTTTAGTTAAGAGTTTAGAGTTTTAGCTTAGAGTCTTAGCTTAGAGTTTTTATTAGAGTTCTAGTTTAGTTTAGTTTTACTTAAGAGTTTAGAGTTTGAGTTCTAGTTTAGTTTTAGTTAAGAGTTTAGAGTTTTTACCTTAGAGTCTTAGCTTAGAGTTTTTGTTGAAGTTCTAGTTTAGTTTAGTTTTAGTTAAGAGTTTAGAGTTTTAGCTTAGAGTTTTAGTTAGAGTTGAAGTTTATTTTAGTAATAGTTAAGAGTTTAGAGTTTTAGCTTAGAGTTTTAGTTAGAGTTGAAGTTTCGTTTAGTTATAGTTAAAAGTTAAGAGTTTTAGCTTAGAGTCATAGCTTATAGTTTTAGTTAAAGTTGTAGTTTACTTAAGTTTTAGTTAAGAGTTTAGAGTTTTAGCCTAGAGTCTTAGCTTAGAGCTTTAGTTAGAGTTGAAGTTTAGTTTAGTTATAGTTAAGAGTTTAGAGTTTTTAGCTTAGAGTCATAGCTTAGAGTTTTTGTTAGAGTTCAAGTTTAGTTTAGTTTTAGTTAAGAGTTTAGAGTTTTACCTTAGAGTTTTAGCTTAGAGTTTAGTTAGAGTTCTTGTTTAGTTTATTTATAGTTAAGAGTTTAGAGTTTTAGCTTGGACTAATAGCTTAGAGTTTTTGTTAGAGTTCTAGTTTAGTTTAGTTTTAGTTAAGAGTTTAAAGTTTTACCTTAGAGTCTTAGCTTAGAGTTTTTGTAAAAGTTATAGTTTAGTTTAGTTTCAGTAAAGAGTTTAGAGTTTTATCTTAGATTCTTAGTTTAGAGTTTTTGCTGAAGTTCTAGTTTAGTTTATTTTTAGTTAAGAGTTTAGAGTTTTACCTTAGAGTCTTAGCTTAGAGTTTTAGTTAGAGCTGAAGTTTAGTTTAGTCATAGTTAAGAGTTTAGAGCTTTAGCTTAGAATCATAGCGTAGAGTCTTTGAGTTCTAGTTTAGTTTAGTTGTAGCTAAGAGTTTAGAGTTTTACCTTAGAGTCTTAGCCTAGATTTTTAGTTAGAGTGGCAGTTTGGTTTAATTATAGTTAAGAATTTCGAGTTTTTAGCTTAGAGTCTTAGCGTAGAGTTTTAGTTGGAGTTGAAGTTTAGTTTAGTTTTAGTTAAGAGTTTAGAGTTTTACCTTAGAGTCTTAGCTTAGAGTTTTTGTTGAAGTTCTAGTTTAGTTTAGTTTTAGTTAAGAGTTTAAAGTTTTACCTTACAGTTTTAGTTAGACTTGAAGTTTACTTTATTTTTAGTTAAGAATTTGGAGTTTTAGCATATAGTCTTAGCTTAGAGTTTTAGTTAGAGTTCTAGTTTAGTTTAGTTTTAGTTAAGAGTTTAGAGTTTTTAGCTTAGAGTCATAGCTTAGAGTTTTTGCTAGAGTTTTAGTTTAGTTTAGTTTTATTTAAGAGTTTAGAGTTTTTAGCTTAAAGTCTTAGCTTATAGTTTTTGTTGAAGTTTAGTTTAGTTATAGTTAAGGGTTTAGAGTTTTTTAGCTTAGAGTCATAGCTTAGAGTTTTAGTTAGAGTTGAAGTTTAGTTTAGTCATAGTTAAGAGTTTAGAGTTTTGGTTTAGACTCTTAGCTTATAGTTTTAGTTAGAGTTGAAGTTAACTTTAGTTTTAGTTAAGAGTTTGGAGTTTTAGCCTAGAGTCTTAGCTTAGAGTTTTAGTTATAGTTGAAGTTTAGTTATAGTTAAGAGTTTAGAGTTTTAGCCTAGAGTCTTAGCTTAGAGTTTTTGATAGAGTTCTAGTTTAGTTTAGTGTTAGTTAAGAGTTTAGAGTTTTAGCTTGGAGTCCTAGCATAGAGTTTTAGTTAGATTTGAAGTTTAGTTTGGTTATAGTTAAGAATTTAGAGTTTTAGCTTAGAGTCTTAGCTTAGAGTTTTACTTAGAGTTCTAGTTTAGTTAAGTTTTAGTTAAGAGTTTAGCCTCCTGAGTCCTGGGTATGTTCCTGAATAGGGGCGAATATGGACTTTGGAATTTACCGATAAAAAAATAGCACAAGACGATGGAATGAAAGTTCTATTTTTTTTAACGTTCTGAGGGTCCGGGGGGGATGTACAACCCGTTGGACATTGGGACTCAACTTCATGTAATTTTCAAACACAAGTTAAAAAATGCCATTAGAAAACATACGATCAATAACACACAAAAACATCCTTTATCATTTATGGAAATCTGAAAAACATTCTCCAACTTGCTTGCCAACCTGAAAGCAGAGATAGACCTGACGCGCTTTGCAGAACACTTTCATTCGCATTTTGCATCCAGGCATCCGGCATCGAGCCGAATTCCTCAGCGTCACGTTGTAGCGGTATAGATGCTTTAAATTCGATTTCTTCTCCGGTCCGGAAGGCAAAGGGCATCTTTTTCTTCTTTTAGCTGACTGCTCCAGTGTATCTTCATCATTATTGTCTTCACATTCGCTGAAGTTACCCTCGGTTGATTGCCGAAGATCTTCAACTACATATTCAGCTACCTGAAATCTGAAGTGGATCAGCTGATTGTAGGGTTTGTTCCCTTTGATTGAATCCTGCCTTTAGAGTAGCCAGGCATTTGAAAGAGCCAAATCAATGAAATGATGAAGAACTCAAACTGGCCACTTCTTTGTTCTGCTGCTGAATCTGTAATAGCTCACCATGCGGTCACAGAGATCGACTCCGCCCATGTACTTGTTGTTCTGTCTTGAGGACTGGGAATATCTACATATTTTCTTTCAGACTTGTTGTATCTTGACACAGGTAGCTCGGGTTCCTTGGCATAAAAGCTTGAAGCTAGAAAAGTGGGCTTGTTGTCGTACCACTGCCTAACGGCTACGACTCGATCTTCTCGCGTGAACTTAATGGACGTCCAACGTCCAGTTCTCTTTAGTCCTTGACCGGTCTTCGCTGGTAGACCTTCCAGTCGATTTTTCATGAGAGTGCCAGTTACATTTATGCAATTTTCTGATAATTTTTCGAGCAAAGACATGCTAGTGAAGTACCTATCAAAGAAAAGATATGAACCTTCACTTAGATCTTGGCATAGGTGTGGCACAGTGGCAGTGCCCAGACCTTTAACTTGTAGTTCTAGCACAAAGGTTGTCTTTCCTTTATAGATTACGAAATCATACACCAGACCTGATGAACCTGCTAAAACAAGCTTCGTCAAACCAAGAGGATTTGGCTTATTTGGTACGTACTGCTTCAGGCTGCATCGCCCAGCCAAGGGAATCATTTGCTCGTCAATACAAACGAATTGTTCTTGCTCAACCTTTAGACACTCAACTCGCACCAAATTCAGCAAGGGATGCACTTTCCAAAGACGATTATTTCTTTTGGTATCCTCGTCAACCTCGTCATACAAAAGGAACTTCACATTCTGTCTAAGCTTGAAAAACCGACCTCGAGGCATTTTCTCGCAGATGATAGGGACTCAAAATTTCTTACTCCAAAACATTTGAAGACGAGAAAACTTCATATTACTCATGACGATTGAAATGTCAAAGAATACCGCCAGTTCGGAGACACTAGCGAGCAAAGATTTGTTTGTGGCCCTCTGGTAATGACACTTCCTTGCGAAAGCCATTGTCTCAAAAAATGAGCCAGGAAAGTACTTCAAAAAGTATTCATGTTGCTTCCAGCTTTCCTGTTGACTTGATCTATGCACAAGGAACGGTATGAATGATGCTCGTTCAGGGTATCTGAACTGGTCCACATTTTGTTGGGGCGGCGAATTTTTCCTGAGCGACTTGCTGGTACGGAGTCAGTTTTGAATGCTGGAATATAATGCGCTAGTGGAATATCGTCCTCTTTTGCGTCAAATAGGACTGAGAAGTCATTGAGATTAACCCGATCTAGAAAGCCTTGAGACTCTTCTTCACTATCAGAGGCACTTAGTCTGCATCTGTTGCACATGTGTTGCCGGGTAAACACCACTCAGGGTTGGTTTCGTCTCCGCTATCTTCCATGTTGCTGATATCGATGTTTTCAATCAAGGACAAGGCTTTTTCTAAGGATATTGCAAAAGAGAGGAACTGTTGGCGCTTTATACCTCACAGTAGGAAACTTTAGACATACGTCAACTCAAATTAAATAGCCTCACTGAAGGAAAAAAAATGTTAGGCCTAACCAGAAAAAAACTTAGCTCCAAAAATACAATGTTCCAACCCGTTGGACTTGTAAGGTAAGGCCGAATGTACAACCCATTGTACAAGACTGAAAGTCCTTCTGTCAGATGGCAGCAATAACAGTAAATGCGTTGAAAATCAAACCTGTCAATACTTTGGTCTTAGAATATGTTACCTGATTTTCTTATATTGTCTAGCCTATCTCTTTCTATTTCTTATCTAATTTCTTACCTTTTGACCTTTTTCGTAAGTTAATGTTCTTTATTTCACTTGCTCCTAGTTCGGCCTCCATTACTGTTACCGGACTGAAAAAAAATCAAGATGGCGGCAAACGCCTCTTGCATAAAAGGAGACAATCTTTAAGTCCGGATTTGCAGTAGGTTGAACGATAAAAATTCGTAAACGAATATACAACCGGTTGGACATCAGGTCCCAGGAGGTTAGAGTTTTAGCCTAGAGTCTTGGCTTAGAGTTTTAGTTAGAGTTTAAGTTTAGTGTAGTTTTAGTTAAAAGTTAAGTGTTTTATCTTAGAGGCTTAGCTTAGAGTTTTTGTTAGAGTTCTAGCTTAGATTAGACTTAATTAATAGTCTGTAATTTTACATTTAACTGTTAATCTATAGTTATTCTTAGATTTCTAGTTTAGTATAGTTATAGTTATGAGTTAAGAGTTTTACCTTAGAGTCTTCGCTTAGAATTTTACTTAGGGTTGAAGTTTAGTTTATTTATATTTAAGAGTTTAGAGTTTTACACTAGACTCTTAGCTTGGAGTTTCTCTTAGATCACTAGCATAGCTTGATTATAGCTACGAGTTTGGATTTTTACTTTAGAGTCTTAGCTTAGAGTTTTAGTTAAAGTTCTAGTTTAGTTTAGTTAAGAGTTTGGAGTTTTACCTTAGAGTCTTAGCTAAGAGTTTTAGTTAGAGTTGAAGTTTAGTTTAGTTTTAGTTAAGAGTTTATAGTTTTAGCTTCTAAGCTTCTTAGCTTCTTAGCTTAGAGTTTTAGTTAGGGTTGAAGTTTAGTTTAGTTATAGTTAAGAGTTTAGAGTTTTACCTTAGAGTCTTAGCTTAGAGTTTTAGTTAGAGTTCTAGTTTAGTTTAGTTTTAGTTAAGAGTTTAGAGTTTTACCTTAGAGTCGAGGAGGGGGACAATAGATATTGATGACAATAGTAAACTAACATAACCACAAAATTCCACATTATTACATAGAAATACCAAAACCATAGGTTAGATTAGGTTAGGTTTGTTTAGAGGTTAGGTTTCTCCACGTTTAAGTTAGGTTAGGTTAACTTAACCTAATCATCGCTTAAATCATCTTCTAAAATGTCTCAAAACTGTTTCGCCCAAATAATCCCTAAACGTAATTTTTGCATGTTCCTTTTGTTTTGGCATCCCTGTGCTGTCACATTTGAAATTCCTAGGAAACCCCTTCCCGCGTTAATCTCTTCATCTCTAAGATGTTCCTAGCTACACTATTATGACTTCGATAGAATATCAATTTATCGCTAAGTCTAGTGACCTGAGAAGCCGTATTTAAAAATAGAATATTAATTTATCTCTTTAGAGTCCTGCATAATTCCTAGGAAACAAGTGATGTCATTTCTAATTTCCCTTTCGTGAATCTATACATTCTCCCCAGCGATTATGCAATGAATTTCTCGGAAATCACTGCCCTCGATTATGCAAATCAAGTTCTCGGAAATCCATTTTCCCCCTCGAGTCCTAGATCAATACATTCCCCATCGATTATGCAATCAAGTTCTCGGAAATTCACTTGTCCTAGATCAATACATTCCCCACCGTCAATGCGCATGTGCAAACTTCACTCCGGAGACAATTCCCCTGGACGAACACCAACAAATCAATTGACCTTGACCTCATTAGACTCGATCGATAATCCTTGAATAAATTATGTCCCGTCAGCGTTAGACTCAATTGTAGATAGCAGCACATGTGTTCTCGTGGGAGTCTATGCCCACATATGGTGTGGGGTCACGAGTTATTAAGGCCTTTCTACTTCTTAAAGCGAGTAATGCTTAAATAGAATATGCAAATCAAGCTTAAAACAAAAGAAAAATATTTTGCTATTGAAATATAAATAAAACCCAAAATGAACAGAAATTAAATAAACAATCAATGCAAAGAAATATACAATATATACTAATGTAAATGAATAAATAAATCTTAAACCCGAGTGAAACTTAAATTGAATGTGCAAATCAAGTTTGAAACGAACAAAAATCACTGTTAACAAGAGTTTGAGTATCGCCTCCTTCTCTCACTGTAAAAGGTCTAAAACCCACTGCACCATTGGCGCTTTACTGAAAACGAATTGTATTACAAATATATTCTTTCATACTTAATATTGAAAATAAACATTAAAATTACAGTAAAATTTTGAGCTGATGAACTTTCCGCAATTAATATCATTATACAAGTAGAGAGGGGTCAGGAGGTCCCACGCCCACCACGTGGTGTATGGTTTTCTCACGGAGAATGAAAAAACAGATGAATTTTCTCACTTGAAAAACCAGGAATTTTTTTGCAGTTATGGTTGTTTTCATGGATGGATATGTGTGTTGTTCGATTTATTTGATGTTTTTCTCGGATGCCAACATCAAATTATGGATGTTTAATGGTTTTTGTCAGTGAGAATTTGAAAAACATGAATTTTGTCACATTTATGTCTGTTTTAATGGTTTTTGTCAGTGAGAATTTGAAAAACAGGGACTTTGTCACATTTATGTATGTCAACAGCAATTCATGTCTGTTTAATGGTTTTCTCACTGAGAATGAAAAAACAGGAATTTTCTCACTTGGATTTACATAATCGCTAGGGGAAATTATTGATTCACGAAGGGGGAAATTAAGAAACAAACATGGCTTCATTGTTGTTTGGCTAGCCTGGCCTGAGAACTTGATTTACATAATCGCTAGGGGAAATTATTGATCCACGAAGGGGGAATTAAGAAACAAACATGGCTTCATTGTTGTTTGGCTAGCTTAACCTGAGAAATTGATTTACATAATCGCTAGGGGGAATTATTGATTCACGAGTGGGGGAATTACATATATTGACACGAGAACCACGTGGTTTATGGTTTTTCTCAGTGAGAATGAAAAAACAGTTGAAATTCTCACTTGAAAAAAAATGAATGTTGTCGCAGTTATGGTTGTTTTCATTGATGGTTATGTGTGTGTTGGTCGATTTATTTGATGTTTTTCTCGGATGTCAACATCAAATTATGGATGTTTTATGGTTTTTGTCAGTGAGAATTTGAAAAACATGAATTTTCTCACATTTTTGTCTGTTTTATGTTTTTGTAAGTGAGAATGAAAAAACAGGAACTTTCTCACTTGGAAAACCATAAACCACGTGGTCCTGTCACGAGTATTCTCACTTGGAAAACCATAAACCACGTGGTGCCTGTCACGAGTCAGAACACCTGTGCTGTCGACCTCAATTCACATATCGTGAATCAATAATTCCCCCTTAGAAACAACAAATTAATTTTCCCTTTCTTGACAGATCAATCAATCAATGACATCATCTGTCAGACTTTAAAAATTTTCGCCTGCAGAAGCATTTCTCCAGGAATAGATCCAAAATCATTAATGTCTTTGCCACGGAAACAGCTCTACTGGTCGAATTCCAAAGGATATTAATAACCAAAGGCCATGGAAACAATTAAGAGCAAGAAACATCTTAGCGATGAATTGTTTTAGCGCGCGAGAAGGATTTCATATTAATTTGAAATGCGATTAGTACAGAGATGCCAATAACAAAGGAACACGCTGAATTTGCGTTTAGGGATTATTTGGGCGAGAGTGTTTTAGACAGGTTATGGAACTATTTCGGCGAAACAGATAGAGACAT
>NC_142796.1:68472878-68573207 GCF_049724085.1 Artemia sp. Qi Xiang Cuo | reverse complement strand
CCATTAAGTTTGGTAAATTTTCATAATAATTTTTGATCCCTTTTACAAAATAGCCATCTCATTATTTTTGGTGATAGAGCATTTGTGCTAAATTTAGGCCAAAATGATGCTCAGTGACTTTTAACCCAATTAATTTCCTTTAAAATGAGCTATTGAACAACCCTCTACGATGTTCCAGTGCCAAGCTATCTCTGGATACAAAGAAAAGAGAAAAAAAAAGAAAAAAATATCCCGTTTAGGCAGAATGTTGTAGTAGCTGCCACTTTTCTTGATTTTCAAGCCAATATATTTCCCTTGCTGTTCAAGCCAAGGGACAGAAAGGTTCCTATACAGGGGTTTTGGACAAGGCGGTTCTAATGGTGTACTTTTTGTTTTGATCTGACTCCTCTGTTAGGAACTATGAGTTTTTATATTTCTTAACATTGGACGTGATCGTCTCTTACTAGGTTGCTAGCTACCGCTGCAACCCGGATTAAAAATAATTGGTTTTATAATTATAAAAGGTTTTTAACCCCATTGATTTCCTTTAAAATGAGCCATTAAACAAATCTCTACGATGTTCCAGTGCCAAGCTATCTGTGGAATTACTAACTTATACTGTAATTAAGTGGCATATAAAATTTGATATAGGCAAGAGATCGTTCTTTATTATATCCTATACAGGGGTTTTGGACAAGGTGGTTCTAATGGTGTACTTTTGTTTTGATCTGACTCCTTTCTTAGGAACTACGGGTTTTTATATTTCTTAACATTGGACGTGATTTCTCTTACTAGGTCGCTAGCTACCACTGCAACCCGGATAAAATCACATGTAACCTCGTATGACGTAAAATATACCACATACCTATTTTATTTTCCCTGTTGCAACAGTTATTATGAGATAGACTTCGGTCCATACTATAATGCCCTATATTGAACCTTGACCGTCCTGTCATGCAGAGGCAAAAATATATACACCATTTGTCCGTGTATCTACGCCACGGCCTCTTTTTAGCTAGCCTATCCTATAGTACTGAACAAATTAGCTAGTGCCAAATTCCATGACATTAAACATCAAGTTTAAGTTATTTCACTTCAACATTCAAGGCGCCATAGCTTAGATGGTTAAAGCGCCTGCCTAGTAAGCAGGAAATCATGGTTGTTCGAATCCCATTGAAGCCTTTTTACATCATATAGAATAACCAACCCAAAAATTACGTTTTGCAATTGGTTTGATGAATAAAACAAAGAACTATTTGAATTTTTAAAACAAAAGTTTTCCAATCAAAGTAAACTGACAAGAGAAAAAGGTACTTGTTAAGAATCCAGTAAACAAGCAGGAAAGACTGCATCAAAATGTCAAAGATGCTAGGCCTATATGAAAAACAGGTTTTCGCTGCATAGTGAGGTATTGTTGACTCCATGACAAAGATTTAAAATTTTGTTTTTTCGGGTTGACGGGGCAAAAAAAGGTACTTAGGTTAGGTTACGCATTTAATATAGCTATGCTTTACCCCCACCCCACCTCCATAATGTGCAAATATATAGCCCAAATTTGTTTCTGAACTATTATATTTTCATCCTAGTTTGTTTCATTTCATTAGCATTAACGAAACTTCGCTTATCGCGTGTTTACTGGATTCTAAGCAAGTAATGAGAAAAAATAAGCCTATATAAGGGTTCAAAAAAGCTACAAACAAAAAGTCAACCCAAGTGAACAGACATTACAATGAATAAACAAAGAAAATAACATCCAAATTAAACAGGAACAAACCATATATGGAGAGAATTTCCCCCTAAATCAGTCACTTTTGGGTTACACAGACCCAGAAGATATTTTCAATTAGTAACAGTTTCGTGTTTTTTTCTTCTTTTTTTGTCCAAATAGAAAAGGAAATTTATACAGGGCGAATGTAAAAATTTTAAAAAATACGACAATACAGGCGAATTATACAAAATGCAGGATATCCAACCATCCATAATAATAGGCGGTAAGTGAAGAGCTGCCTTTGTTAACAGAGATGATTTGTTAACAGAGATGATTTATGATGATTTCTTAAGGAACATAATTAAAACTTCTTAATGTAATAAAAATAATTTGTTTTAATTACAAAAGGTTTTTATAATCGCAAAACTTCATAGTAAATATCCAAAAGAAATGTTGCATGTTTAGTGAAAAGCTTCCAAGGTATGGACCGGCAACTGTGGAACAGTTTACAGATGTAATGGGAAATCTTATAAATCACTGTGAATATATGGAGGCATAATTGTCCTTTACTTAGTTTCAGCTTAAATTCGATGATCGAGCCTTTATGTAACTTTTTCTTAATTGGAATAGTAAGAGACGCCCTGGCTACAAACTATGATTATTGCATCATTGATCAATCTTTAACATGAAATGTTCTTTACTGTAGTGGTTTGTTCTTTACTAGGTTTCAGCCATCTCTACAGCCATGATACTGATAGAAATTACGTAATCCCTATTTATGTTCCAGTTAACATGGGCTAGGTGTCGTTCTTTATTGTAAAAAATATATAAAAATATTAAACTTTTCAGTTAGTTAAGTCTGAAGTTCATTCTTTGTCACTAAATGAATTATAAACAGGAAAAAGCCTACGGCTTTTTCTTCTTTGGAATAGTAAGAGACGATCCTCAAATAATCAGGCAGCAAACTAGGTTTATAATTTTTTTTAACATAAACTTCATTAATCAGATATTTTAATATATCCTATGTGGTCTAGATGTTGGGATAGCTCTCACCCAGTAGGCTTGAGCTCAATTTCCGTATGGGAAATTTTTACTTATGATGATTTCTTAAGGAACATAATTAAAATTTCTTAATGTAATAAAAATAATTTGTTTTAATTACAAAAAGTTTTTAACCCCATTAATTTCCTTTAAAATTAGCCATTGAACAACTCTCTACGATGTTTCAGTGCCATGCTATCTGTTGAATTACTAACCTATACTATAATTAAGTGGCGTATAAAATTTAGTATAGGCAAGAGGTCGTTCTTTATTATATTTGAAAAGACACAGTATTGAAAGATATTAAATTGTATAAAGAGAAAAACACTTGTAATTGCAAAAATATTTACACATATTTTAACAAGGGATACAACAGTTTAAAACCCTAAAAAATAAAACCAAAAGTTTTGAGCATAGAAGATATTGTTGTTAGAAATCGGACTTGCTTTAATAATCAAATATCTTTGAAATGACTGCAGTATGAAAAGACAACAAATTGTCTGCGGTTAGAAGACAAGTGACAATTTGAATTTATATATATAGAATCTATATATAGAACCTTGCCACGTGCCAAGTGCTGGGGTACTATAAATAATTTAAACTCCACAGCTAACTAAGTCCAATATATGCAATGGTCTGCTTTTCTAATGATCATCCTTTAATATAACGATGTTCCAGTACCAAGCTATCTGTAGAGAAAAAAAATAAAAAAAAAGATGCAGAATGCTGTAGTACTTGCCACTTTTCTTGATTTTCAAGCAAATATATTTCCCTTGCTGTTCAAGCCAAATGACAGAAAGTTTTCTTTATAGGGGTTTAAGACAAGACGGTTCTAATGGTGTACTTTTTGTTTTGACTTGACTCTTTTCTTAGGAGTTATGTTTTAATATAACTTCAGTTACTATGGACTAAAGTTCGTTCTTTAATGTAAGTAATGCAACCTGGATTGACAACCAATATTAATTAAAGCCTGATTACAAACAGGAAAAAGCCATTGGCTTTGCTTTTTCTTCTTTGGAGTAGAAAGAGATGACTCTCAAAGAATCAGGCAGCTAACTAAGTCCAATCTATGCAAAGGTTTGTTCTTGTAATGATCGTCTTTTAATATATTTGAAAAGACTGCAGCATGAAAAGACATCAAAAATGCAGTTTTTAGTGAAAAATTTATTCTCTTTTAGAAATAATTTATTTTAGTTACAAAAGATTTTAACCCAATTAATCTCCTTTAGAATGGGCCATTGAACAACTTTCTGCAATTTTCCAGTGCCAATCTATCTGTGGAAAAGAAAAAAAAGGAAAAAAATATCCCATTTAGGCAGAATGTTGTAGTAGCTGCCACTTTTCTTGATTTTCAAGCCAATATATATCCCTTGCTGTTCAAGCAAAGGGACGAAAAGTTTCCTATATAGGGGTTCCGGACAAGGCGGTTCTAATCGTGTACTTTTTGTTTTGATCTGACTCTTTTTTTAGGAGCTATGGGTTTTTATATTTCTTAACATTGGACGTATTCGTCTTTTACTAGGTTGCTATCTACTACTGCAACCCGGGTTAGTTACTATGGGCTTGAAGTTTGTTCTTTACTGTAATACTTTTGAATTCAGCTATCAATAAAACCATGATACCGACGATACTTACAAAATACCAATTTACAGTATATATCCCTTATGTATGATCTCCTAATGATCGTCTTTTAATATAACTTCAGTTACTATGGACTAAAGTTCGTTCTTTAATGTAACAAAATTAAATTAGTTACTATGGCCTAAAGTTAGTTCTTTACCATATCGTAACAATTTATTTTACAATAATAATTATTTTTGCTAATTACAAAAGGTTTCAATATACAGCAGTTTTCTTTAAAATAAGCCATTAGACAGCTCTTTATTATGACCCCGAACTGTTTGATGTAATAATTAGTTACTATGGGTTAAAGTTCGTCCCTTATTGTAACTCCTTGATCTTTTGTCTAGCCTGCTCAATTCTTGCTTCTCTGTAATCTTCATCATTACCATACCGTTCCTTGATCTTTTGTTTGGCTGTCTCAATTTTTGCATGTCTATAATCTTCATCATTGTGATAACACATCCTGCTGTTTTGTTTTGCTCTCTCGATTATTACTTCTCGATACGCCTGGTCGGTTGAATACCTTTGCTTTTTTCTTTTCGAGATACTATCTCTGTTGTTTGTGTAGTACTGTTTTTTTACCTTGCGTATAGCTTGCTTTGATCTAACCATTATCTAGTTATGAATGAGAACATTTACAGTTCTGACGCTTCTTATATAGTAATTATGACGTCACGGCGTAATGATTTTATTTCATGACGTCATGGCGAAATGGTATTATTTCATGACGTCTTCAGAAACAACAATATAATTTCGTGTATTTCTATTCACGTCATAGCTCTAATTTATCTAGTAGGGTTTCAGACGAGGTAGTTCTAATGATGTACTTTTGTTTTGATCTGACTGTATTTTTAGGAGTTTTGGGTTTTTATATTTCTTAGCATTGGACTGATCGTCTCTTGCTAGGTTGCTAGCTACTGCTGCAACCCAAATTATGAGAGGCAGCCTGGCCGAGTGGTCTAAGGCACTGGTGTTAGCCACCAGTCTCTTCGAAGGCGTGGGTTCAAATCTTACCGCTGGTATACGATTATGTTTGAAAGACTGCAGTGTGAAAAGACATCAAAAATGCAGTTTTTGGTGGAAAAATTTATTCTCTTGTAGAAATAATTTATTTTAGTTACTATAGATTTTTAACCCAATTAATTTCCTTTAAAATCAGCCATTGAACAACTCTCTACGATGTTCCAGTGCCAAGCTATCTCTGGATACAAAAGAAAAAAAAAGAAAAAAATATCCCGTTTAGGCAGAATGTTGTAGTAGCTGCCACTTTTCTTGATTTTCAAGCCAATATATTTCCCTTGCTGTTCAAGCCAAGTGACAGAAAGTTTCCTATATAGAGGTTTCGGACAAGGCGGTTCTAATGGTGTACTTTTTGTTTTGATCTGACTCCTTTGTTATGAACTATGGGTTTTTATATTTCTTAACATTGGACGTGATCGTCTCTTACTAGGTTGCTAGCTACCGCTGCAACCCGGATTAATACTTCAGTTACTAGGGGTTACAGTTCGTTCCTTATTGTAATAGAAAAAATTTCCCGTATAATACATCACAAACTGTTTAAATCACTTTCTTCAGTGTGAGAAGCCTAGCACAGTGGAAGTGCGTTGGGCGTTTTCCCCGGAGAAGGATGGATCGAAATCTCATTGAACCTCGTTGGGCCTAAGGTCTAGCGTTCTTTGGTTAGGTTTCGATCCACCGACCTCCGAAGCTACTCTGAAGATTCTTATCAAGATATTTCCCTTGTTGTTAAGGCCAAGGGACAGAAAGTTCCCTATACAGGGGATTCGGACAAGGCTGTTCTAATGGTGTACATTTTGTTTGGATCTGACTCTTTTTTTAGGAGTTATGGGTTTTTATATTTCTTAACATTGGCCTTGATCGTCTCTTAATAGGTTGCTAGCTACCGCTGCAACCCGGATGGACGTGATCGTCTCTTACTAGGTTGCTAGCTACCGCTGCAACCCGGAAAAAAATTCGATGATCGAGCCCTTATGTAACCCGGATTAAAAAATTATTATCATATCTTATAGGTAACTTTTATTTTATAAGTCTTCGATAGTCTAATGGTAAGTATGCCTGGGAGAAGGGGGCTCGATTCCCCGTAGGGGAGAACTTTTAATATGTTGAATTAAAAGCACTATCTTTTCAATTTAAAATTTAAAAAAGAAACTTGTTTATTTACATTCTAGCTAAAATAATGAAGATAATATGAATAAACCACAGTGTTCAGTTTCTTTGGACTTGAGTTCGTTTTTTAACTATAAATACAAACAGGAAAAAGCCTACGGCTTTTTCTTCTTTTAAATAGTAAGAGATGAAACTCAAACAATCAAGTAGCTAACTTAGTCCAATGTATGGAATGGTTTGTTATTTCAGTGATCGTCTTTTAATGTAAAAATATAAATACTGTAATCTTAACTATAGTGAAGTTGCGTATGCAAGTTAGTACAGGGAAGAGTTTGATCTTTATTATAATTATTCAAGCCAAAGGGCGGTAAGTTTCCTTTATCGAGGATTCGGACAAGGCGGTTCTAATGGTGTACTTTTTGTTTTGATCTGACTCTTTTTTTAGGAGTTGGGGGGTTTTATATTTCTTAACATTGCACGTGATCGTCTCTTACTAGGTTGCTAGCTACCGCTGCAACCCGGATTAATATATCCTATATGGTCTAGAGGTTGGGATAGCTCTCACCCAGTAGGCTTGAGTTCAATTTCCGCATGGAAAATTTTTACTTATGATGATTTCTTAAGGAACGCATAAAATTTCTTAATGTAATAAAAATAATTCGTTTTAATTACAAAAGGTTTTTAACCCCATTAATTTCCTTCAAAATGAGCCATTGAACAACTCTCTACAATGTTGCAGTGCCATGCTATCTGTTGAATTACTAACCTATACTGTAATTAAGTTGCGTATAAAATTTAGTATAGGTAAGAGGTCGTTCTTTATTATAACTTCTTTGAAATAGTAAGAGACTAGCCTCAAACAATCAAGTAGCTAACTAAATCAAATGTATCGAATTGGTTTTTATTCCAATGATCGTCTTTTAATAGAAAATTTTAATATATTGACCTTAACTATGTCTGTACTAGCCTATACTATAGTTAAGTGGCCTATAAAATTTAGTATAGGCAAGAGGTCGTTCTTTATTATAAATTTCTAAAGGAATGTCACCTCCCTTTTAAGTGGAATATAAAAACCTGATTACAAAGAGGAAAAATCCTACGGCTTTTTCTTCTTTGAAATAGTAAGAGACGAACAAATAGACTTTTTCTTATTTGGAATAGTAAGCGACGATCCTCAAATAATCAGGCAGGTAACTAGTTCCTTAATTTGTTAATTAACATAAACTTAATCAATCAGACATTTTAATATGATTCTTTACTACCTTTTCAGCTATGAAACTTGCATAGGCCCCATTTCTATTGAACTGTATCGGTCCTTTACGTAAAACCCCGATTCGACACTATCTTCAGTATGGTACAATACTGATTCGGACAAGACGGTTTTAGTGTACTTCATGTTTCGATCTGATATTATTTTTAGAAGTTACGGGTTATTGTATTTCTGAGTACTGGACGTGATCGTCTCCTACTAGATTGCTAACTACCGCTGCAATCCGGATTTTAGTTACTATAGGCAATAGTTCGTTCATTAATAAAAACTATTGGCTACAGTTCGTTTTTTAATGTAATTTGTGTAATCTGTGATACACTGAATATGATGGTGTGATTCTATGACCTTTTCCCCTTTTTGAAACTAAGGCAGGCTTTCTCAGGCTTGTAACTTTCATGGGTACGATTAAACTAGATGAAACTTATATATTGAAAATCAACATAAAAACCCGATTCTTTTGATGTATATATTGGTATCAAAATTCCGTTTTTTAGAGTTTCGGTTACTGTTGAGACGAGTCGCTCTTACTATACTATTCATTACTACGAACTGTTTTATAAAAAAAAACAATGTTCATTTCCTTTGGGCTTTAGTTTG
This sequence comes from Artemia sp. Qi Xiang Cuo, assembly GCF_049724085.1. NCBI lineage: Eukaryota > Metazoa > Arthropoda > Branchiopoda > Anostraca > Artemiidae > Artemia > Artemia sp. Qi Xiang Cuo. The sequence goes on along the minus strand of NC_142796.1, from coordinate 68,564,862 downwards.
CTCTCTACTATAATCAACCGACCGGCTCCTGTTCGAATCCCGGTGTGGGAATTATTTTTAAAACATAATCTGAAGAAATTGGTTAGCTAACTTGATAAGACATAGGTTACGAAGGGCAAGAGTTCGTTCCTTACTATAAATGATCGTCTCTTACTAGGTTTCTAGCTACCACCTAAACCCGGATAGGTTGCAGGCTACTATTGCAACCCGGATTCCAGCTACTATGGGCTAAAGTTCGTCCTTTAATGTAATGCTAGCTACCGCTGCAACCTAGATATTCTTATTTCTGCTACTATGGGCTAAGGTTCGTTCTTTCATGTAGAACTAGCAAAACAAATTTTAAGTCTGATGAAGATTTAACTAATGTGTCAAAAGTAAGGTTGCAAGTCGACGATTTTGTTTTTGCCTTATTATAATTGGTATGGTGAAATAATAATATGCATATGGCTCTTAAATCATACTTCCTTATGGTCCCATATGGTCTAGTGGCTAGGATAGTTAACTTTCACTTAACAGCCCCGGGTTCGATTCCTGGTGTGGGAAAATTTTTAACTCTATAATCTTCGAACATTTGAACCTTTTATAGTTTGTAATGATGTATAATATAAATACTGTAATCTTAACTATAGTGAAGTTGCCTATGCAAGTTAGTATAGGGAAGAGTTCGATCTTTATTATACTACTTTAAAAAGTATTTTATTTTTAATTACAAAAGGCACTAGATGTTGCAATTTCCTTTAAAATGAGCTATTATACAGCTCTCTAGGACTTTCCAGTGCCCAGCTAGCTGAGGAGAAAAATCAAGCGGAAAGAAAAAAATATCCCGTTTGTTGAGAATAGCGTGGTAAAAGTCAATTTTCTTGATTTTCATGCCAATATATTTTCTTTGTTATTCAAGCCAAAGGCCGGTAAGTTTCCTTTATAAAGGAATCGGATAAGGCGGTTCTAATGGTGTATTTTTTGTTTTGATCTGACTCTTTTTTTAGGAGATGGGGGGTTTTGTATTTTTTAACATTGGACGTGATCGTCTCTTACTAGGTTGCTAGCTACCGCTGCAACCCGGATGTAACATATCAGTTACTATGGGAGAGAGATCGTTCTTTACTGTACTGGCCGAGTGGTCCAAGGCACTGGTGTTAGCCACCAGTCTCTTCGGAGGTGTGGGTTCAAATCTTACCGCTGGTATACGATTATGTTTGAAAGACTGCAGTGTGAAAAGACATCAAAATGCAGTTTTTGGTGGAAAAATTTATTCTCTTTTAGAAATAATTTATATTAGTTACTATAGATTTTTAACCCAATTAATTTCCTTTAAAATGAGCTATTGAACAACCCTCTACGATGTTCCAGTGCCAAGCTATCTCTGGATACAAAAAAAGAAAAAAAAAGAAAAAAATATCCCGTTTAGGCAGAATGTTGTAGTAGCTGCCACTTTTCTTGATTTTCAAGCCAATATATTTCCCTTTCTGTTCAAGCCAAGGGACAGAAATTTTACTCTACAGGGGTTTCGGACAAGGCGGTTCTAATGGTGTACTTTTTGATTTGATCTGACTCTTTTTTTTAAGAACTATGGGTTTTTATATTTCTTAACATTGGACGTGATCGTCTCTTACTAGGTTGCTAGCTACCGCTGCAACCCGGAGGTTGCTAGCTACCGCTGCAACCCGGATATTTCATGACGTCTTCAGAAACCACAACATAAGTTCGTGTTTTTCTATTCACGTCATAGCTCTAATATAAAGCTATGACGACATTCATTATTTATCTAGTAGGGTTTCAGACAAGTTAGCTCTAATGATGTACTTTTGTGTTGATCTTACTCTTTTTTTAGGAGTTTTGGGTTTTTATATTTCTTAGCATGGGACTGATCATCTCTTACTAGGTTGCTAGCTACTGCTGCAACCCAAATTATAAGAGGCAGCCTGGCCGAGTGGTCCAAGACACTGGTGTTAGCCACCAGTCTCTTCGGAGGCGTGGGTTCAAATATTACCGCTGGTATACAATTATGTTTGAAAGACTGCAGTGTGAAAAGACATCAAAAATTCATTTTTGGGTGGAAAAATTTATTCTCTTTTATAAATAATTTAATTTAGTTACTATAGATTTATAACCCAATTAATTTCCTTTAAAATGAGCTATTGAACAACTCTCTACGATGTTCTAGTGCCAAACTATCTGTGGAAAAGAAAAAAGAAAAAAAGAAATAAATATCTCGTTTAGGCAGAATGTTGTAGTAGCTGCCACTTTTCTTGATTTTCAAGCCAATATATTTTCCTTGCTGTTCAAGCCAAGGGACAAAAAGTTTCCTATACAGGGGTTTTGGACAAGGCGGTTCTAATGGTGTACTTTTTGTTTTGATCTGACTCCTCTGTTAGGAACTATGGGTTTTTATATTTCTTAACATTGGACGTGATCGTCTCTTGCTAGGTTGCTAGCTACCGCTGCAACCCGGATAAACTATACAGGTATTTTGGACAAGGCGGTTCTAATGGTATACTTTTTGTTCTGATCTGGCTCTTTTTTTGTTTTTCAAGCCAATATATTTCCCTTGCTGATCAAGCCAAGGGACAGAAATTTTACTATACTGGGGTTTCGGACAAGGCGGTTCTAATGGTGTACTTTTTGTTTTGATCTGACTCTTTTTTTTAGGAGTTAGGGGTTTTTATATTTCTTAGCATTGGACGTGATCGTCTCTTACTAGGTTGCTAGCTACCGCTGCAACTCGGATAGGATGCAAGTTACCGCTGCAACCCGGATTATTACGATGCATCAAAAGTCGTTCTTTACTATAAAAAATTATTACATATATGAAAAAGGGTTGCCTCCTTCTAAAAACCTAGCTCTTCTTCTCTTCTTCTTCTTCTATTTCAAAGCAGACTGGCTGTGAATGTCGCTCTTTACGTTAGAAAGTCTAAACAAAACTTCTATTAATAACTACTGCATGCAATCCTCTTGACTGATACATTTTATGATGAACTATGTCGATCCTTTATGTATGATTACATACAGGAAAAAGCCTAAGGCTTTTTCTTCTTTGGAGTAGTAAGAGACGAATCTCAAGATATCAGGCAGCTAACTAAGTTCAATGTATAACAATGGTTTGTTTTTCTAATGATCGTCTTTTAATATAACTTTACCACGAACTGTTTGATTGCTTCAAAAATCAAATATCTTGGAAAAGACTACACTGCATAAAGACATCAAAAATGCAGTTTTTAGTGGAAAAATCTATTCTTTTTTAAAAATAATTTGTTTTAGTTACAAAAGGTTTTTGACCCTATCAATTTCTTTTAAAATAAGCCATTGAAAAGCTTTTTAAGATGTTCCAGTGCCATGCTATCTGGGGAAAAAAAGAAATGAAGGTGCCGTCTAGACAGAATACTGTAGTGGCTGCCACTTTTCTTAATTTTCAAGCCAATATATTTCCCTTGCTGTTCAAGCCAAGGGACAGAAAGTTATCTATACATGGGTTTCGGACAAGGCGGTTCTATTGGTGTACTTTTTGTTTTGATTTGAATCTTTTTTAAGGAGTTATGGGTTTTTATATTTCTTAACATTGGACGTGATCGTCTCTTATGGGGTTGCTAGCTACCGCTGCAACCCGGTCTAGTATGATCATTAAGGAAAATACATCATCTATATAATGATCCCTTATAATACTTCAGTTACTATGGAATAAAGTTCGTTCTTTAATGTAAATAAGAGACGAACACGTCCAATGTTAAGAAATATAAAAACCCATAACTCCTAAAATCCGGGTTGCAGCGGTACCTAGCAACCTAGTAAGAGACGATCAAGTCCAATGTTAAGAAATATAAAAACCCATAACTCCTAAAAAAAATTGTCAGATCAAAAGAAAAAGTACACCATTAGAACCGCCTTTTCCGAAACCCCTGTATAGTAAACTTTCTGTTATTTGGCTTGAACAGCAAGGGAAATATATTGGCTTGAAAATCAAGAAAAGTGGCGGTTACTAGAACATTCTGCCTAAACGGCATATTTTTTTTTCTTTTTTCATTCTCTTCCACAGATAGCTTGGCACTGGAACATCGTAGAGAGTTGTTCAATGGCTCATTTTAAAGGAAATCTCTAAATCCTGTGCCATTTGTACTTAATTGTTTTATAAAAATTAATTATTTTTTGCGAAAAACCTAATGTTTTACATACAATATTGATCAATGACGTCATTGTCGTTGGATGTAGTTAGTACATAAAGGCTCGATCATCGAATTGCAGCTGATCCGGGTTGCAGCGGTAGCTAGCAACCTAGTAAGAGACGATCACGTCCAATGTTAAGAAATATAAAAACCCCTAACTCCTAAACCCCTAACTAAAAGAGGCAGATCAAAACAAAAAGAACACCATTAGAACCGTCTTGTTCAAAACCCATATAAAGGAAACTTACCACCCTTTGGCTGTAATTGGGCTTGAACAGCAAGGGAAATATATTGGCTTGAAAATCAAGAAAATTGGCTTTAACCACGTCATTCTCCAGAAACGGCATCTTTTTTTCTTTCTTCTTCTTTTCCACAGATAGGTTGATACTGGATTATAATAAAGAACGACCTCTATCCCATGTTATAACTGAAATGGTCTATTGATCCGGGTTGCAGCGGTAGCTAGCAACCTAGTAAGAGACGATCATCTGGGTTGCAGCGGTTTCTAGCAACCTAGGAAGAGACGATCTGGTCCAATGTTAAGAAATATAAATATAAATAAAAAAATTTATATTTGTTTTTAAATCAGTTACTATTGGCTGGAGTTCGTTCTTTACTAGACATTTTTTAACGGAATATATATGTTTTCTTACATAGTTTATTCTATGAAATAATAAGGGAGAAGAAATATTTTATTGTTCCAAAATCGTATGGGATAATTTTCACACTTTTTTATTAAATCTTAGGCACCATATACTGAATGGTATATTTGTTTCAGCAGTTACCAAGGTCCTGTGGAGATGGACTTGTTATTCTGCTAAGAAGGTTTTACTTTCAAAACACTGGGGTAACGATCGAGTGAATAGCTCTTCATTTATATTGTCCTTGAACAATTTAATATCTTTTTCAATGAAATTAAATTAAATGATCTGACTCTTTTTTTAGGAGTTATGGGGTTTTATATTTCTTAACATTGGATGTGATCGTCTCTTACTAGTTTGCTAGCTACCGCTTTAACCCGGATAATTAAAAATCAGTTTTTTAGATTTTCAGTTACTATTGAGAAGAGTCGCTCTAATTATACAGTTTGTTACCACGAACTGTTTGATATCTGATATAGGCTACTGTTCATAACTAGCTTTCGCTTTAACCTGGATACTTTGAAATTACAAACAGGAAAAAGCCTATGGCTTTTTCTTAATTGGAATAGTAAGAGACGACCTGGCTACAACCTACGATTATGACGTCATTGATTAATCTTTAACATAAAATTAAGTAAAATATAAATCATTCAAAAATTGGGTCCTTGAAAGCCTGTCTGGCGCAGCGGATAGCCTGCCTTGCTACTCCGAAGGCTGCAGGTTCAAATCCTGCCAGAGGCGCAATTTTTACACATTAATCTATTCAAAGTCTAACTAAAACTTCTACTAGTTAGTACTGCATTAGATCCTCTTGACTGACATCGATTCTTTATGTAAGGAAAATTTTAAACTCTATAATCTTCGAACATTTGAACCTTTTATAATTTATAATGATGTATAATATAAATACTCTAATCTTAACTATAGTGAAGTTGCGTATGCAAGTTAGTATATGGAAGATTTCGATCTTTATTATAATCTTCATCATTACCATACCGTTCCTTGATCTTTTGTTTGGCTGTCTCAATTTTTGCATGTCTATAATCTTCATCATTGTGATAACACATCTTGCTGTTTTGTTTGATTACTTCTCGATACGCCTGGTCGGTTGAATACCTTTGCTTTTTTCTTTTCAAGATACTATCTCTGTTGTTTGTGTAGTACTGTTTTTTAAATTTGCGTGCAGCTTGATTGATTGCAACCATTATGTAATTATGAATGTGAACATTTACAGTTCTGACGCTTCTTATATAGTAATTATGACGTCACAGCGTAATGATTTTATTGGCGTCATAGCGCAATGATATTATTTCATGACGTCTTCAGAAACACCAATATAATTTCGTGTTTTTCTATTCACGTCATAGCTCTAATATAAAACTATGACGACATTCAATATTTATCTAGTAGGGTTTCAGACAAGGTAATTCTAATGATGTACTTTTGTTTTGATCTGACTCTATTTTTAGGAGTTTTGTTATATTTCTTAGCATTGGACTGATCGTCTCTTACTAGATTGCTAGCTACTGCTGCAACCCGGATTCACATATATATTATTTATGAGAGGCAACCTGGCCGAGTGGTCCAAGGCACTGGTGTTAGCCACCAGTCTCTTCGGAGGCGTGGGTTCAAATCTTACCGCAGGTATACGATTATGTTTGAAAGACTGCAGTGTGAAAAGACATCGAAAATGCAGTTTTTGGTGGAAAAATTTATTCTCTTTTAGAAATAATTTATTTTAGTTACAAAAGGTTTTTAACCCAGTTAATTTCCTTTAAAATGAGCTATTGAACAACCCTCTACGATGTTCCAGTGCCAAGCTATCTCTGGAAACAAAGAAAAAAGAAAAAAAAAGAAAAAAATATCCCGTTTAGGAAGAATGTTGTAGTAGCTGACACTTTTCTTGATTTTCAAGCCAATATATTTACCTTTATGTTCAAGCCAAGGGACAGAAAGTTTACTATACAGTGGTTTAGGACAAGGCGGTTCTAATGGTGTACTTTTTGTTTTGATCTGACTCCTTTTTTAGGAACTATGGGTTTTTATATTTCTTAACATTGGACGTGATCGTCTCTTACTAGGTTGCTAGCTACCGCTGCAACACGGAAGTGCGTATAAAATTTAGTATAGGTATAAGGTCGTTCTTTATTGTACTTTTTGTTTTGATCTGACTCCTTTTTTAGGAGCTATGGGTTTTTATATTTCTTAACATTGGACGTGATCGTCTCTTACTAGGTTGCTAGCTACCGCTGCAACAAGGATTAACATTGGACGTGATCGTCTCTTACTAGGTTGCTAGCTACCGCTCCAACCCGGAACAATATATCAGTTTCTATGGGCCAGAGATCGCTCTTTACTGTACTAACTAAATTAAATGTATGCAATGGGTTTTTATTCCAATGATTGTCTTTTAATGGAAAATTTGAATATATTGACCTTAAATATAACTTTACTAGCCTATACTATAGTTCAGTGGCCTATAATTTATAAAAAACTGATTACAAACAGGAAAAAGCCTACGGCTTTTTCTTCTTTGAAATAGTAAGAGACGAACCTCAAACAATCAAGTAGCTAACTAATTCCAATGCATACAATTGTTCGTTATTCCAATAATCGTCTTTTAATATAATAATTAAGTGGCATATAAAATTTAGCATAGGGAAGAAATCGTTCTTTATTATAACAGCTACCGCTGGAACCACCATATATCAGTTACTATAGGCGAGAGGTCGTTTTTATTGTAATAAGGAATTATTCAAGTTTCAGTTACAAATTAGACTTTTTTTCAAATAATCAGGCAGCTAACTAAGTCCAATATATGCCAAGGTAATTTATTCGAATGATCGTCTTTTAATGTATCTAACTATACAGTTCGTTACCAGGAACTGTTTGACCATTAACCATTAACAACCTGATTACAAACCTAAAAGAATCCAAACCTAAAACAATCAAGTAGCTAACTAAGTCCAATGTATGCAATGGTTTGTTATTCCAATGATCGTCTTTTAATGTAAAACATTTCTTAACATTGGACGTGATCGTCTCTTACTAAGTTGCTAGCTACCGCTGCAACCCGGATCTCTTACTAGGTTGCTAGATACCGCTGCAACCCGAATGGGTTTTTACATTTTTTAGTATTGGACGTGATTGTATCTTACTAGGTTTCTAGCTAACGCTGTTATACATAAAAAAAATATTTTTGTTAATTACAAAAGGTTTCTATATACAGCAATTTCCTTTAAAATGAGCCATTTCAAAGCTCTCTATTATGATGATTATTGAAAATACATCATCTATTAAATAATTCCTTACAGTACTTCAGTTACTATGGAATAAAGTTCGTTCTTTAATGTAATGTTTGTGTAGTACTGTTTTTTCAAATTGCGTATAGCTTGCTTCAATCTAACCATTATTCTAATCAAGAATGAGAGAATTTACATCTTTGTCGTACTTAATTAGTAATTATGACGTCACGGCGTAATGATTTTATTGACGTCATAGCGCAATGATATTATTTCATGACGTCATCAGAAACAACAATATAATTTCGTGTTTTTTTATTCACATCATAGCTCTAATATAAAGCTATGACGACATTCATTATTTATCTAGTAGGGTTTCAGACAAGGTAGTTCTAATGATGTACTTAAGTTTTGATCTTACTCTATTTTTAGGAGTTTTGGGTTTTTATATTTCTTAGCATGGGACTGATCGTCTCTTACTAGGTTGCTAGCTACTGCTGCAACCCAAATTATAAGAGGCAGCCTGGCCGAGTGGTCCAAGACACTGGTGTTAGCCACCAGTCTCTTCGGAGGCGTGGGTTCAAATCTTACCGCTGGTATACGATTATGTTTGAAAGACTGCAGTGTGAAAACACATCAAAATGCAGTTTTTGGTGGAAAAATTAATTCTCTTTTAGAAATAAATTATTTTAATTACTATAGATTTTTAACCCAATTAATTTCCTTTAAAATGAGCTATTGAACAACCCTCTACGATGTTCCAGTGCCAAGCTATCTGTGGAAAAGAAAAAAGAAAAAAAAATATCCCGTTTGTGGAGAATAACGTGGTAAAAGTCAATTTTCTTGATTTTCAAGCCAATATATTTTCTTTGTTATTCAAGCCAAAGGGCGGTAAGTTTCCTTTATCGAGTATTCGGACAAGGCGGTTCTAATGGTGTACTTTTTGTTTTGATCTGACTCTTTTTTTAGGAGTTGGGGGGTTTTATATTACTTAACATTGGAGGTGATCGTCTCTTACTAGGTTGCTAGCTACCGCTGCAACCCGGACTTATATATTTAAAATCAACATAAAAACCCGATTCTTTTGATGTATATATTGGTATCAAAATTCCGTTTTTTAGAGTTTCGGTTACTGTTGAGACGAGTCGCTCTTACTATACTATTCATTACTACGAACTGTTTTATAAAAAAAAACAAGGTTCATTTCCTTTGGGCTTTAGTTTGCTCTCTACTATAATCAACCGACCGGCTCGTGTTTGAATCCCGGTGTGGGAATTATTTTTAAAACATAATCTGAAGAAATTGGTTAGCTAACTTGATAAGACATAGGTTACGAAGGGCAAGAGTTCGTTCCTTACTATAAAAGATCGTCTCTTACTAGGTTTCTAGCTACCACCTAAACCCGGATAGGTTGCAGGCTACTATTGCAACCCGGATTCCAGCTACTTAGCCACCAGTCTCTTCGGAGGCGTGGGTTCAATTGTTACCGCTGGTATACGATTATGTTTGAAAGACTGCAGTGTGAAAAGACATCAAAAATGCAGTTTTTGGTGGAAAAATTTATTCTCTTTTAGAAATAATTTATTTTAGTTACTATAGATTTTTAACCCAATTAATTTCCTTTAAATTGAGCTATTGAACAACCCTCTACGATTTTCCAGTGCCAAGCTATCTGTGGAAAAGAAAAAAGAAAAAAGAAAAAAATATCCCGTCTGTGGAGAATAACGTGGTAAAAGTCTATTTTCTTGATTTTCAAGCCAATATATTTTCTTTGTTATTCAAGCCAAAGGGCGGTAAGTTTCCTTTATAGAGGATTTGGACAAGGCGGTTCTAATGGTGTACTTTTTGTTTTGATCTGACCCTTTTTTAGGAGTCGGGGGGTTTTATATCTCTTAACATTGGAGGTGATCGTCTCTTACTAGGTTGCTAGCTACCGCTGCAACCCGGACTTATATATTTAAAATCAACATAAAAACCCGATTCTTTTGATGTATATATTGGTATCAAAATTCCGTTTTTTAGAGTTTCGGCTACTGTTGAGACGAGTCGCTCTTACGATACTATTCATTACTACGAACTGTTTTATAAAAAAAAACAATGTTAATTTCCTTTGGGCTTTAGTTTGCTCTCTACTATAATAAACCGACCGGCTCCTGTTTGAATCCCGGTGTGGGAATTATTTTTAAAACATAATCTGAAGAAATTGGTTAGCTAACTTGATAAGACATAGGTTACGAAGGGCAAGAGTTCGTTCCTTACTATAAATGATCGTCTCTTACTAGGTTTCTAGCTACCACCTAAACCCGGATAGGTTGCAGGCTACTATTGCAACCCGGATTCCAGCTACTATGGGCTAAAGTTCGTCCTTTAATGTAATGCTAGCTACCGCTGCAACCTAGATATTCTTATTTCTGCTACTATGGGCTAAGGTTCGTTCTTTCATGTAAAACTAACAAAACAAATTTTAAGTCTGATGAAGATTTAACTAATGTGTCAAAAGTAAGGTTGCAAGTCGACGATTTTGTTTTGGCCTTATTATAATTGGTATGGTGAAATAATAATATGCATATGGCTCTTAAATCATACTTTATTATGGACCCATATGGTTTAATGGCTAGGATAGTTAACTTTCACTTAACAGCCCCGGGTTCGATTCCTGGTGTGGGAAAATTTTTAACCCTATAATCTTCGAACATTTGAACCTTTTATAATTTATAATGATGTATAATATAAATACTGTAATCTTAACTATAGTGAAGATGCCTATGCAAGTTAGTATAGGGAAGAGTTCGATCTTTATTATAATTTTTGACAAAATTGATTCTACTTTAAAAAGTATTTTATTTTTAATTACAAAAGGCACTAGATGTTGCAATTTCCTTTAAAATGAGCTATTATACAGCTCTCTATGACTTTCCAGTGCCCAGCTAGCTGAGGAGAAAAATCAAGCGGAAAGAAAAAAATATTCCGTTTGTGGAGAATAACGTGGTTAAAGTCAATTTTCTTGATTTTCAAGCCAATATATTTTCTTTGTTATTCAAGCCAAAGGGCGGTAAGTTTCCTTTATAGAGGATTCGGATAAGGCGGTTCTAATGGTGTACTTTTTGTTTTGATCTGACTCTTTTTTTTGGAGTTGGGGGGTTTTATATTTTTTAACATTGGACGTGATCGTCTCTTACTAGGTTGCTAACTACCGCTGCAACCCGGACTTATATATTTAAAATCAACATAAAAACCCGATTCTTTTGATTTATATATTGGTATCAAAATTCCGTTTTTTAGAGTTTCGGCTACTGTTGAGACGAGTCGCTCTTACTATACTATTCATTACTACGAACTGTTTTATAAAAAAAAAAAATGTTCATTTCCTTTTGGCTTTAGTTTGCTCTCTACTATAATCAACCGACCGGCTCGTGTTCGAATCCCGGTGTGGGAATTATTTTTAAAACATAATCTGAAGAAATTGGTTAGCTAACTTGATAAGACATAGGTTACGAAGGGCAAGAGTTCGTTCCTTACTATAAATGATCGTCTCTTACTAGGTTTCTAGCTACCACCTAAACCCGGATAGGTTGCAGGCTACTATTGCAACCCGGATTCCAGCTACTATGGGCTAAAGTTCGTCCTTTAATGTAATGCTAGCTACCGCTGCAACCTAGATATTCTTATTTCTGCTACTATGGGCTAAGGTTCGTTCTTTCATGTAAAACTAACAAAACAAATTTTAAGTCTGATGAAGATTTAACTAATGTGTCAAAAGTAAGGTTGCAAGTCGACGATTTTGTTTTGGCCTTATTATAATTGGTATGGTGAAATGATAATATGCATATGGCTCTTAAATCATACTTTTTTATGGACCCATATGGTTTAGTGGCTAGGATAGTTAACTTTCACTTAAAAGGCCCGGGTTCGATTCCTGGTGTGGGAAAATTTTTAACTCTATAATATTCGAACATTTGAACCTTTTATAATTTATAATGATGTATAATATAAATACTGTAATCTTAACTATAGTGAAGTTGCCTATGCAAGTTAGTATAGGGAAGAGTTCGATCTTTATTATAATTTTTGACAAAATTGATTCTACTTTAAAAATTATTTTATTTTTAATTACAAAAGGCACTAGATGTTGCAATTTCCTTTAAAATGAGCTATTATACAGCTCTTTATGATTTCCCAGTGCCCAGCTAGCTGAGGAGAAAAATCAAGCGGAAAGAAAAAAAATATCCCGTTTGTGGAGAATAACGTAGTAAAAGTCAATTTTCTTGATTTTCATGCCAATATATTTTCTTTGTTATTCAAGCAAAAGGGCGGTTAGTTTCTATTATAGAGGAATCGGATAAGGAAGTTTTAATGGTGTACTTTTTGTTTTGATCTGACTCTTTTTTTAGGAGTTGGGGGGTTTTATATTTTTTAACATTGGACGTGATCGTCTCTTACTAGGTTGCTAGCTACCGCTGCAACCCGGATGTAACATATCAGTTACTATGTAAGAGAGATCGTTCTTTACTGTAAATGCGTATAAAATTTAGTATAGGTAAGAGGTCGTTCTTTATTGTACTTTTTGTTTTGATCTGACTCCTTTTTTAGGAGCTATGGGTTTTTATATTTCTTAACATTGGACGTGATCGTCTCTTACTAGGTTGCTAGCTACCGCTGCAACCCGGATTAATGTAATTAACATTGGACGTGATCGTCTCTTACTAGGTTGCTAGCTACCGCTCCAACCCGGAACAATATATCAGTTACTATGGGCCAGAGATCGTTCTTTACTGTACTAACTAAATTAAATGTATGCAATGGGTTTTTATTCCAATGATTGTCTTTTAATGGAAAATTTGAATATATTGACCTTAAATATAACTTTACTAGCCTATACTATAATTCAGTGGCCTATAAAATATAAAAAACTGACTACAAACAGGAAAAAGCCTACGGCTTTTTCTTCTTTGAAATAGTAAGAGACGAACCTCAAACAATCAAGTAGCTAACTAATTCCAATGCATACAATTGTTCGTTATTCCAATAATCGTCTTTTAATATAATAATTAAGTGGCATATAAAATTTAGCATAGGGAAGAAATCGTTCTTTATTATAACAGCTACCGCTGGAACCACCATATATCAGTTACTATAGGCGAGAGGTCGTTTTTATTGTAATAAGGAATTATTCAAGTTTCAGTTACAAATTAGACTTTTTTTCAAAGAATCAGGCAGCTAACTAAGTCCAATATATGCCAAGGTAATTTATTCGAATGATCGTCTTTTAATGTATCTAACTATACAGTTCGTTACCAGGAACTGTTTGACCATTAACCATTAACAACCTGATTACAAACCTAGAAGAATCGAAATCTAAAACAATCAAGTAGCTAACTAAGTCCAATGTATGCAATGGTTTGTTATTCCAATGATCGTCTTTTAATGTAAAACATTTCTTAACATTGGACGTGATCGTCTCTTACTAAGTTGCTAGCTACCGCTGCAGCCCGGATCTCTTACTAGGTTGCTAGATACCGCTGCAACCCGAATGGGTTTTTACATCTTTTAGTATTGGACGTGATTGTATCTTACTAGGTTTCTAGCTAACGCTGTTATACATAAAAAAAATATTTTTGTTAATTACAAAAGGTTTCTATATACAGCAATTTCCTTTAAAATGAGCCATTTCAAAGCTCTCTATTATGATGATTATTGAAAATACATCATCTATATAATAATTCCTTACAGTACTTCAGTTACTATGGAATAAAGTTTGTTCTTTAATGTAATTCGTAAAAAAAATGATTCTATTTAAAAAAAAGTACAAATGGCACTAGATCTAGACATTTCTTTTAAAATTAGCGATTGAATAATTCTCTACGATGTTCCGTGCCAAGCTATCGGTGAAAAAGAATCTTTAATATTAATTTTAATCTTTTTTTTAGTTACTACGGGTTGGAAGTTTGTTCTTTACTGTTATGTTATTTCAATGATCGTCTTTTAACCATTAATTTCCTTTAAAATGAGCCATTAAACAACTCTCTACGATGTTCCAGTGCCAAGCTATCTGTGGAATTACTAACCTATACTATAATTAAGTGGCGTATAAAATTTAGTATACGCAAAAGGTCGTTCTTTATTATAATTTTGTTTTGGCCTTATTATAATTGGTATGGTGAAATAAAAATATGCATATGGCTCTTAAATCATACTTTTTTATGGTTCCATATGGTCTAGTGGCTAGGATAATTAACTTTCACTTAACAGGCTCGGATTACATTCCCGGTGTTGGAAAATTTTTGACTCTATAATCTTCGAACATTTGAACCTTTTATAATTCATAATGATGTATAATATAAATACTGTAATCTTAACTATAGTGAAGTTGCGTATGCAAGTTAGTATAGGGAAGAGTTCGATCTTTATTATAATTTGCCATAATTGAAAAACGTTGCTTTTCCTTCGCTGTTGATAGGTATGCTTGTATATATATTTCTATTGCTGCTACATAAACTGCAATTACTCCTTCCAAAATTAATATACGAATTTTCAAAGAAGTACGCCTCCGTATATTCACTGTGTTGTCAAACATTTTCCATTGCATCCAAAAACTGTTCCGCAGTTGCCAATCCACACCTTGGAAGCTTTTCGTTAAACTGACAAAATTTCTTTTGGATATTACTATGAAGCTTTGCCAAAGAATTTCTAGCCGACTTTTCAACAGCATTTGCTCTTTCAAAGAGAATTTTAATCTGTAATTTTGAATACTTTTCGTGATCCCGATAAAACATGCGTAAAATGTTTCTCAATTTAAAAAGATCAGCCTGCATTTTTGCCATCTCCTTGTATTTCTGAATGTAATTTTTCCCTTTGTCCTTATGCGTTCTTCGGTACAACCTCGCAGAGAATTTAATTTTTTCATTATAGATTTTGTCACCCCAGTAACACTACTTGATCTTTTGTTTGGCTGTCTCAATTTTTACTTTTCGATACACCTGGACGGTTGAATACCTTTGCTTTTGGTTTTTCTTATATTTGATGCGGTAATCTTCATCATTGTGATAACTATCCTTGAACTTTTGTTTTGCTGTCTCAATTTTTGCATGTCTATAATCTTCATCATTGAGATAACACATCTTGCTGTTTTGTTTTGCTCTCTCAATTATTACTTCTCGAAACGCCTGGTCAGTTGAATACCTTTGCTTTTTTTTTCAAGTTACTATCTCTGTTGTTTGTGTAGTACTGTTTATTCAACTTGTGTATAGCTTGCTTGATTGAAACCATTATGTAATTATGAATGGGAACATTTACAGTTCTGACGCTTCTTATATAGTAACCTTTTTTAGGAACTATGGGTTTTTATATTTCTTAACATTGGACGTGATCGTCTCTTACTAGGTTGCTAGCTACCGCTGCAACCCGGATATAGTCAAGAGTTCGTTCTTTATTGTAATTATTATAACTACTTTAAAAATTATTTGTTTTAATTCAAAAAGTTTTTAGTCCTATTAATTTCCTTTAAAATGAGCCACTGAACAACTCTCTACAATGTTCCAGTGCCAAGCTATCTGTGGAGGAAAAAAAAAGAAAAAAAAAATGCCGTCTAGGCAGAATGCTGTAGTAGCTGCCACTTTTCTTGATTGCCAAGCAAATGTATTTCCCTTGCTGTTCAAGCCACGGGACAGAAAGTTTCACATATAAGGATTTTGGACAAGGTGGTTCTAGTGGTTTACTTTTGTTTTGATCTGACTCTTTTTTTAGGAGTTACGGGTTTTTATATTTATTAGCATTGGACGTGATCGTCTTTTGCTAGGTTGCTAGCTACCGCTGCAACCCGGATACTCCAGATAAAAAAAAACTTTCTGAAGATGCTTGTATTGTCTTAAGTTTTAGTTTCTGTGTGCCATGGTTCTAGGTTTCTTCTTTACTAGGTTTCAGCTATATCTGTTCAGACTTACATAGCCTCAATTTATAATGAACTATATCGACGCTTTATGTAATGGGTTCAAATCTGACCGGTACCAGTATTTTATACGAAAGCAAACAAATTTCTAGCTCATGTCTTAAATTATAATCTTATTTTAGCTACTATGGGCTGGATGTTCGTTCTTTACTGAAATTATTATATGAACATTTCTTGGTGTAGTGGTTAGCACTTAGGACTTTGAATCCTGCAATATAAGTCCAAATCTCGATGGACCCTTTTTTATAAAATGTAGCTTACTTATACTACCGTTTAGGTTTCTGCCGTAATTCCTTCTTTTCAAAACTAAATTAGTTACTATGGACTCGAGTTAGCTCTTTGCCATATCGTAAACATTTATTTTATAATAATAATTATTTTTTTAATTACAAAAGGTTTCTGTATACAACAATTTCCTTTAAAATGAACCATTACGTAGCTCTTTATTATGACCACGATCTGTTTGATTCAATACTTCAGTTACTATGGGCTACAGTTCGTTCCTTACTGTAATTGGCTTTCAATTAATTGTCTTGGGTTCGAATCCCGGTGTGGGAATTATTTTTAAACAAAATTAGATGAAATTAATAAGCTAATTTGACATGACATAGTAGGTAACTAAGGGCAAGAGTTCGTTCTTTGCTATAACAACCAGGATGACGTTAGTTACAACATGGAATTCGTTTTATGTTATATCATTACAAACAGGAAAAAGCCTACGGCTTTTTCTTCTTTGAAATAGTAAGAGACGAACCACAAGTAACTACCCCTGGAACCACCATATATCAGTTACTATGCATGAGCGATCGTTCTTTACTGTAAACTTTGCCAAGGAATTTCTAGCCGACTTTTCAACAGCATCCGCTCTTTCAAAGAGAATTTTAATCTGTAATTTTGAATACTTTTCGTGATCCTGGTAAAACATGCGTAAAATATTTCTCAATTTACGAAGATCAGCCTGCATTTTTGCCATCTTCTTGTATTTCTGAATGTAATTTTTCCCTTTGTCCTTATGCGTTCTTCGGTACAACCTCGCAGAGAATTTAATTTTTTCATTATAGCTTTTGTCACCCCAGTATCTACCCATTATTCTGGTAGCAACTTTTTTCTTATGTTTGTTTCGGTAATCTTCATCATTATCATACCGTTCCCTGCTCTTTTGTCTAGCCTGCTCAATTGTTGCTTCTCTATAAAGTTTATCATTGTGATAACGCTCCTTGATCTTTTGTTTAGCCTGCTCAATTCTTGCTTCTCTGTAATGTTCATCATTACCATACCGTTCCTTGATCTTTTGTTTGGCTGTCTCAATTTTTGCATGTCTATAATCTTCATCATTGTGATAACACATCTTGCTGTTTTCTTTTGCTCTCTCAATTATTACTTCGCGATACGCCTGGTCGGTTGAATACCTTTGTTTTGCTCTCTCAATTATTACTTCTCGATACACCTGGTCGGTTGAATACCTTTGCTTTTTTCTTTTCAAGTTACTATCTCTGTTGTTTGTGTAGTACTCTTTCTTCAACTTGCGTATAGCCTGCTTTGATCTAATCATTATTCTAATCAAGAATGAGAGAATTTTCAGTTTTGACTTTCCTTATATACTAATTATGACGTCACTCTATTCACGTCATAGCTCTAATATAAAACTATGATGACGTTCATTATTTATCTAGTAGGGTTTCAGACAAGGTATTTCTAATGATGTACTTTTGTTTTGATCTGACTCTATTTTTAGGAGTTTTGGGTTTTTATATTTCTTAGCATTGGACTGATCGTCTATTACTAGGTTGCTAGCTACTGCTGCAACCCAAATTCACATATATATTTATTTATGAGAGGCAGCCTGGCCGAGTGGTCCAAGGCACTGGTGTTAGCCACCAGTCTCTTCAGAGGCGTGGGTTCAATTCTTACCGCTGGTATACGATTATGTTTGAAAGACTGCAGTGTGAAAAGACATCACAATGCAGTTTTTGGAGTGGTCCAAGGCACTCGTGTTACCCACCAGTCTCTTCGGAGGCGTGGGTTCAAATCTTACCGCTGGTATACGATTATGTTTGAAAGACTACAGTGTGAAAAGACATCAAAAATGCAGTTTTTGGTGGAAAAATTTATTCTCTTTTAGAAATAATTAATTTTAGTTACTATAGATTTTTAACCCAATTAATTTCCTTTAAAATGAGCTATTGAACAACCCTCTACGATGTTCCAGTGCCAAGCTATCTCTGGATACAAAAGAAGAAAAAAAGAAAAAAAGAAAAAAATATCCCGTTTGTGGAGAATAACGTGGTTCAAGTCAATTTTCTTGATTTTCAAGACAATATATTTCCCTTGCTGTTCAAGCCAAGGGACAGAAAGTTTCCTATACAGGGGTTTCAGACAAGGCGGTTCTAATGGTGTACTTTTTGTTTTGATCTGACTCCTTTGTTAGGAACTATGGGCTTTTATATTTCTTAACATTGGACGTGATCGTCTCTTACTAGGTTGCTAGCTACCGCTGCAACCCGGATTATTACGTCACGGCGTAATGATTTTATTGACGTCATAGCACAATGATATTATTTTATGACGTCTTCAGAAACAACAATATATTTTCGTGTTTTTCTGTTCACGTCATAGCTCTAATATAAAACTATGACGACATTCAATATTTATCTAGTAGGGTTTCAGACAAGTTAATTCTAATGATGTACTTTTGCTTTGATTTGACTCTATTTTTAGGAGTTTTGTTATATTTCTTAGCATTGAACTGATCGTCTCTTACTAGATTGCTAGCTACTGCCACAACCCAGATTCACATATATATTCATTTATGAGAGGCAACCTGACCAAGCTGTCCAAGGCACTGGTGTTAGCCACCAGTCTCTTCGGGGGCGTGGGTTCAAATCTTACCGCTGGTATACGATTATGTTTGAAAGACTGCAGTGTGAAAAGACATCGAAAATGCAGTTTTTGGTGGAAAAATTTATTCTCTTTTAAAAAAAATTTATTTTAGTTACAAAAGGTTTTTAACCCAATTAATTTCCTTTAAAATGAGCTATTGAACAATCCTCTACGATGTTCCAGTGCAAAGCTATCTCTGGAAACAAAGAAAAGAGAAAAGAGAAAAAAATATCCCGTTTAGGCAGAATGTTGTGGTAGCTGCCACTTTTCTTGATTTTCAAGCCAATATATTTCCCTTGCTGTTCAAGCCAAGGGACAGAAAGTTTCCTATACAGGGGTTTCGGACAAGGCGGTTCTAATGGTGCACTTTTTGTTTTGATCTGACTCCTTTTTTAGGAACTATGGGTTTTTATATTTCTTAACATTGGACGTGATCGTCTCTTACTAGGTTGCTAGCTACCGCTACAACCAGGAAAAATGGCCTATAAAAGTTATAGAGGCAAGAGTTCGTTCCTTATAATACAACCTGGAAAACAATTGAGTAGCTAACTAAGTCCAATGTTCGCAATGGGTTGTTATTCCAATTATTGTCTTTTAATGTAACTTTTAGGAGTTATGGGTTTTTATATTTCTTAATATTGGACGTGATCGTCTCTTACTAGGTTGCCTGCTACTGATGCAACCCTGATTTAAAGTCTAAATAAAACTTCTATTAATTAGTACTACATTAGATCCTCTTGAATGACATCGATCCCTTATGTAAAACTTTACTGACCCATATTATAGTTAAGTGGCCAATAAAACATAGCACAGGCAAGAGGTCGTTCTTTATTATAAAAGCTACTACTACAACCCAGGTCAGTTACTATGGACTACAGTTCGTTCTTTAATGTAAATCTTATTAGGTTGCTAGCTACCACTGCAACCCGGATTCTTAACATTGGACGTGATCATCGCTTACTAGGTTACTAGCTAACTAGGTTACTAGTTGCAACCCGGATAATATTTATCATAAACATTTCATTTAGTATAGGCTAAAGTTCGTTCTTTATTATAATTTCTATATTTCTTAACATTGGACGTGATCGTCTCTTACTAGGTTGCTAGCTACCGCTGCAACCCGGATCTTACTAGGTTGCTAGCTACTGCTGCAACCCGGACTAGCTACCGTTGCAACCCAGATTTCATTAAAAAGATTAGTATAATTGGTTAGACATCATAAATATTTTCCCAGTTTACATAATGATCTTAGTGATTCTGAGCTGAAAAATAAAATTAAAAAAATTGAATTTTTTTCTGTGGAAATATACAACCCCAATATAGAAATAAGTACTTTATGAATTAAGGTAAAAAAAAAGTTTGCTTCTAGGATACAAATTTAAATGACCGTCTTTTAATGTAATTCAACGCACTCTGTGGCAACGATCTATCTTAATATTTCAATTTAAAATTTAAAAAAGAAACTTGTTTATTTATATTCTAGCTAAAATAATGAACATAATATGAATGAACCACAGGGTTCAGTTTCTTTAGACTTGAGTTCGTTTTTTAACTATAAACACAAACAGGAAAAAGCCTACGACTTTTTCTTCTTTTAAATAGTAAGAGACGAAACTCAAACAATCAAGTAGCTAACTAAGTCCAATGTATGGAATGGTTTGTGATTTCAGTGATCGTCTTTTAATGTAAATTTACTAACCTATACTATAGTTAAGAGGCCTATATTTGTCCCTTAATGTAATAACAACCAATCAAGTAGCTAACTAAATCAAATGTACGTAATGGATTTTTATTTTAGTATAGGCAAGAGGTCGTTCTTTATTATAATTCCTTATTATATTGTTTACCATAACAACCAGGATAACGTCAGTTACAACTTGGGTTCCGTTTTATAGTATATCATTACAAACAGGAAAAAGCCTACGGCTTTTTCTTCTTTGAAATAGTAAAAGACGAACCTCAAGCAATCAAGTTTCTAATTAAGTCCAATGTATGCAGTGTTATGCTATTCCAATGATCGTCTTTTAATGTTATTCATTAATCAGATATTTTAATATATCCTATGTGGTCTAGAGGTTGGAATAGCTCTCACCCAGTTGCCTTGAGTTCAATTTCCGTATGGGAAATTTTTACTTATGATGATTTCTTAAGGAATATAATTAGAATTTCTTCATTAAATAAAAATAATTTGTTTTAATTACAAAAGGTTTTAAACCCCATTAATTTTCTTTAAAATGAGCCATTGAACAACTCTCTACGATGTTCCAGTGCAAAGCTATCTGTTGAGCTTACACTATAATTAAGTGGCGTATAAAATTTAGTATAGGCAAGAAGTCGTTCTTTATTATAATTCTCTTTTAGAAATAATTTATTTTAGTTACTATAGATTTTAAACCCAATTATTTCCTTTAAAATGAGCCATTGAACAACTATCTACGATGTTCCAGTGCCAAGCTATCTCTGGATACAAAGAAAAAAAAATCCCGTTTAGGCAGAATGTTGTAGTAGCTGCCACTTTTCTTGATTTTCAAGCCAATATATTTCCCTTGCTGTTCAAGCCAAGGGACAGAAAATTTACTATACAGGGTTTTCGGACAAGTCGGTTCTAATGGTGTATTTTTTGGTTTGATCTGACTCCTTTTTTAGGAACTATGGGTTTTTATATTTCTTAACATTGGACGTGATCGTCTCTTACTAGGTTGCTAGCTACCGCTGCAACTCAAATATTTTTAAACCCATTAATTTCCTTTAAAATGAGCCATTGAACTACTCTCTACGATGTTCCAGTGCCAAGCTATCTGTGGAATTACTAACCTATACTATAATTCAGTGGCGTATAAAATTTAGTATAGGCATGAGGTCGTTCTTTATTATAAATTGGAGGTGATCGTCTCTTACTAGGTTGCTAGCTACCGCTGCAACCCGGATAAATTACAAACAAGAAAAAGCCTACGGCTTTTTCTTCTTTGGAATAGTAAGAGACGATCCTCAAATAATCAGACAGCTAACTAGGTTCATAATTTGTTCTTTAACATAAACGTCATTAATCGGATATTTAATAAATATTATATGGTCTAGAGGTTGGGATAGCTTCCATCCAGCTGGCTTGAGTTCAAATTTTGTGTGGGAAATTTTAACTTATGATGATTTCTTAAGGAACATAATTAAAATTTCTTAATGTAATAAAAATAATTTATTTTAATTACAAGAAGTTTTTAACTCCATTAATTTTCTTTAAAATGAGCCATTGAACAACTCTCTACGATGTTCTAGTGCCAAGCTATCTGTTGAATTACTAACCCATACTATAATTAAGTGACGAATAAAATTTAGTATTGGCAAGAGGTCGTTCTTTATTATAAATGCCAGAAGGAATTTTTACACATTTATCTATTTAAAGTCTAAATAAAAATTTTATTAAATAGTACTATACTAGATCCTCTTGGCTGACATCGTTCTATTTATGTATTATGGGCGAGAGATTGTTCTTTACTGTAAAATTGGAGGTGAGTCTCTTACTAGGTTGCTAGCTACCGCTGCAACCCGGATATATTTCTTAACATTGGACGTGATCATCTCTTACTAGGTTGCTAGCTACCGCAGCAACCCGGATGTTACTATGGGCTAAAGTTCGTTCTTTACTGTAAACTGTTTAAAACACAGTTAGAAATGCTTTTTTCTTGAGTCGGTGTTCCAGGAATTTGTTCTAAATCATTAGTCTTACAAACACATTTACTAATAACCCTAACAGGCTCGTTTTCGCCATAATTGAAAAACATTGCTTTTCCTTCGCTGTTGATAGGTATGCTTGTATATATATTTTTATTGCTGCTACATAAACTGCAATTGCTCCTTCCAAAATTAATATACGAATTTTCTAAGAAGTACGCCTCCGTATATTCACTGTGTTGTCGAACATTTTCCATTGCATCTATAAACTGTTCCGCAGTTGCCAATCCATACCTTGGAAGCTTTTCGTTAAACTGACAACATTTCTTTTGGATATTGCCATGAAGCTTTGCCAAAGCATTTCTAGCCGACTTTTCAACAGCATCCGCTCTTTCAAAGAGAATTTTAATCTGTAATTTCGAATACTTTTCGTGATCCCGATAAAACATGCGTAAAATGTTTCTCAATTTACAAAGATCAGCCTGCATTTTTGCCATCTTCTTGTATTTCTGAATGTAATTTTTCCCTTTGTCCTTATGCGTTCTTCGGTACAACCTCGCAGAGAATTTAATTTTTTCATTATAGCTTTTGTCACCCCAGTATCTACCCATTATTCTGGTAGCAACTTTTTTCTTATGTTTGTTTCGGTAATCTATATCGTTATCATACCGTTCCTTGCTCTTTTGTTTCGCTGTCTCAATTTTCCCTTCTCGATACCCCTGATCCGTAAGATACCTCTGTTTTGCTCTGTCATATTTCATTTTCTTAAATCCTGGATCACAAGACATCTTAGTAGCAATCCTTACGCGTGCTCGAGCTTTATTGCGTTTGGTGGCATTTTTATCTCTTTTAAATAAACTTTTCTGATATTTCAGGATGTTAGCTTTATTTTTTGTGTAGTAAAGTTCTCTATTAGTAGAAATTTGGATTGTTCTATTTTGATATTGTTTTTGGTTATTCTTTCTTTTTTTCCACTCGCGTGAGACCATATTTTTTCAAGATTTAAAATTATTAAGCACACAAAATCCCGTGTCGAGTATCTAAAACCTAGCATAAAACAAAACTAATTTTAAAATTTTCAGGTATTTATCTTGTTTGAATTACAAAATTAGTATTATTGGTTAGACACCATAAATATTTTTGCAGTTTAAATAATAAGTTTAGTGATTCTGGACTGAAAACTAAAATAATTGCAATTATGAGACAATAATATGGAGATATGTACTTTACGGGTTACAGGATACAATAATAAATTTGAACTGAGATGAAAAAAAAATTTCTTCCAGGAGACAAAAAGCAAAACTAATTTTAGAATTTTCATGTATTTTTGTTGTTTAAATTAAAAAATTACTATTACTGATTAGGCATCATAAATATTTTTGCAGTTTACATAATAATTTTAGCGATTAAGCCAAAAAAGAAAATTTTGGTTCCAGGAGTTTCGGTTACTATTGAGACAAGTAGCTATTATTACTATAGAGTTCATTACATGGACTGTTTTATTGCTTCAAAATTCAAATATCTTTGAAAAGACTGCAGTATGAAAATACATCAAAAATGCAATTTTTTTGACAAAATTGATTCTACTTTAAAAAGTATTTTATTTTTAAATACAAAAGTGACTAGATGTTGCAATTTCCTTTAAAATGAGCTATTATACAGCTCTCTATGATTTTCCAGTGCCCAGCTAGCTGAGCAGAAAGAAAAAGCGGAAAGAAAAGAATATCCCGTTTGTGGAGAATAACGTGGTAAAAGTCAATTTTCTTGATTTTCAAGCCAATATATTTTCTTTGTTATTCAAGCCAAAGGGAGGTAAGTTTCCTTTATAGAGGATTCGGACAAGGCGGTTCTAATGGTGTACTTTTTGTTTTGATCTGACTCTTTTTTTAGGAGTTGGGGGGTTTTATATTTCTTGACATTGGAGGTGATCGTCTCTTACTAGGTTGCTAGCTACCGCTGCAACCCGGATAACATTGGACGTGATCGTCTCTTACTAGGTTGCTAGCTACCGCTGCAACCCGGATCATATAACCTTAATAAAAATAGTGGCTTATTTAGTATAGGAAAGAGTTCGTTCTTTATTATAAATATAGGTCGTTGTTTAATGCAATACTTGTCGAAAGATGAACGTGTATAAATATTGCATTCACTTATTAGGTCACATATGGTTATCTTTTAATGTATTATTACAAACTATTCTTTGGAATAGTAAGAGACGAACCTTAAAGAATCAGGCAGCTAACTAAGTCCAATATAAGCAATTGTTTGTTCTTCAAATGATCATCTTTTAATTTGGCGTTTCTTACTAGGTTGCTAGCTACCACTTAAACCCGGATTATGTAATAGGTTGCTAGCTACCGCTGCAACCTAGATATTCTTATTTCTGCTACTATGGACTAAGGTTCGTTCTTTCATGTAAAATACTATAATTAAGTGACATATAAAGTATATGACGTATTTAGTATAGTTATAATAACTCTATAATCTTCGAACATTAGAAGCTCTAAACCTTTTATAATTTATAATGAACCACATCGATCCTTTATGTAATTCAATTCCTGTGAGCTAGTGTTCGTTCTTTATTATATAACCGCTGCAACCCACTGCAGCCCGTATTTCTACCGCTGTAACCCGTATTATGTAATTAATAGGTTGCTAGCTACCGCTGCAACCTAGATATTCGTATTTCTGTTACTATGAGCTAAGGTTCGTTCTTCAAAGTAAATAAAATCGCTGTAAACTGGATACGACGATTACTTCGATACGAAGTGCCTGACTGAAGAAGAAAAAAACACATTGTGCCCACATCTTTCTTTACTCAGGCAGTGCTAGCACATTGTCTCTGATAATAAACTGATCACACACAGGAAAAAGCCTACGGCTTTTTCTTCTTTGAAATAGTAAGAGACGAGTCTCAAGCAATCAAGTAGCTAGCTAATCCCAATGTATGCAATTGTTTGTTATTCCAATGATCGTCTTTTATTGTAATAATCTTCGAACATTTGAACCTTTTATAATTTATAATGATGTATAATATAAATACTGTAATCTTAACTATAGTGAAGTTGCCTATGCAAGTTAGTATAGGGAAGAGTTCGATCTTTATTATAAAAAATTTGAACTGAGATGAAAAAAAAATTTCTTCCAGGAGACAAAAAGCAAAACTAATTTTAGAATTTTCATGTATTTTTGTTGTTTAAATTAAAAAATTACTATTACTGATTAGGCATCATAAATATTTTTGCAGTTTACATAATAATTTTAGCGATTAAGCCAAAAAAGAAAATTTTGGTTCCAGGAGTTTCGGTTACTATTGAGACAAGTAGCTATTATTGCTATAGAGTTCATTACATGGACTGTTTTATTGCTTCAAAATTCAAATATCTTTGAAAAGACTGCAGTATGAAAATACATCAAAAATGCAATTTTTTTGACAAAATTGATTCTACTTTAAAAAGTATTTTATTTTTAAATACAAAAGTGACTAGATGTTGCAATTTCCTTTAAAATGAGCTATTATACAGCTCTCTATGATTTTCCAGTGCCCAGCTAGCTGAGCAGAAAAAAAAAGCGGAAAGAAAAAAATATCCCGTTTGTGGAGAATAACGTGGTAAAAGTCAATTTTCTTGATTTTCAAGCCAATATATTTTCTTTGTTCTTCAAGCCAAAGGGCGGTAAGTTTCCTTTATAGAGGATTCGGACAAGGCGGTTCTAATGGTGTACTTTTTGTTTTGATCTGACTCTTTTTTTAGGAGTTGGGGGGTTTTATATTTCTTGACATTGGAGGTGATCGTCTCTTACTAGGTTGCTAGCTACCGCTGCAACCCGGATAATGTAATAAAAATAATTGTTTTAATTACAAAAAGTTTTTAACCCCATTAACTTCCTTCATCATGAGCCATCGAACAACTCTCTAAAATGTTCCAGTGCCATGCTATCTGTTGAATTACTAACCTATACTATAATTAAGTGGCGTATAAAATTTAGTATAGGAAAGAGGTCGTTCTTTATTATACAGAGAATAAAGCATGTAAGTAAGTCAATTATTGCACCATACTCTAGAAAAGTTTACCGATGATAATACTGCCACTAAAGCTAGAGCTACTACTTTTAATTAATACAAGCGTTCGTTCTTTATTATAACCACCAGTCTCTTCGGAGGCGTGGGTTCAAATCTTACCGCTGGTATACGATTATGTTTGAAAGACTGCAGTGTGAAAAGACATCAAAAATGCAGTTTTTGGTGGAAAAATTTATTCTCTTTTTGAAATAATTTATTTTAGTTACTCTAGATTTTTAACCCAATTAATTTCCTTAAAAATGAGTCATTGAACAACTCTCTACGATGTTCCAGTGCCAAGCTATCTCTGGAAAAGAAGAAAAGAGAGAAAAAAAATATCCCGTTTAGGCAGAATGTTGTAATAGCTGCCACTTTTCTTGATATTCAAACCAATATATTTCCCTTGCTGTTTCAAGCCAAGGGACAGAAAGTTTCCTATACAGGGGTTTCGGACAAGGTGGTTCTAATGGTGTACTTTTGAATTTGATCTGACTCCTTTGTTAGGAACTATGGGTATTTATATTTCTTAACATTGGATGTGATTGTCTCTTACTAGGTTGCTAGCTACCGCTGCAACCCGGAAAAATATCCCGTTTAGGCAGAATGTTGTAGTAGCTGCCACTTTTCTTGATTTTCAAACCAATATATATCCTTTGCTGTTCAAGCCAAGGGACAGAAAGTTTCCTATACAGGGGTTTCGGACAAGGCAGTTCTAATGGTGTACTTTTTTTTTTGATCTGACTCCTTTTTTTAGGAGCTATGGTTTTTTTTATTTCTTAACATTGGACGTGATCGTCTCTTACTAGGTTGCTAGCTACCTCTGCAACCCGGATTTCAGTTACTATGAACTAAAGTTCGTTCTTTAGTGTAATACTTCTCGATACGCCTGGTCGGTTGAATACCTTTGTTTTTTTCTTTTCAAGATGCTATCTCTGTTTTTTTTGTAGTTCTGTTTTTTTAACTTGCGTGTAGCTTGCTTTGATCTAACCATTATGTAATAATGAATGAGACCATTTACACTTTTGACGTTTCTTATATAGTAATTATGACGTCACGGCGGAATGATTTTATTTCATGACGTCATGGCTTAATGATATTATTTCATGACGTCTTCAGAAACAAAAATATAATTTTGTGTTTTTCTGTTCACGTCATACCTCTATTATAAAACTATGATGACATTCATTATTTATCTAGTAGGGTTTCAGACAAGGCAGTTCTAATGATGTACTTTTGTTTTGATCTGACTCTATTTTTAGGAGTTTTGGGTTTTTATATTTCTTAGCATTGGACTGACCGTCTCTTACTAGGTTGCTAGCTAATGCTGAAACCCAAATTCACACATATATAGTTATGAGAGGCAGATTGGTCCAAGGCGCTGGTGTTAGCCACCAGTCTTTTCGGAGGCATGGGTTTAAATCTTACCGCTGGAATACGATTATGATTTATGTACAAAAATCAAATATCTTTGAAAGACTGCAGAGTGAAAAGACATCGAAAATGCAGTTTTTGGTGGAAAAATTTATTCTCTTGTAGAAGTAATTTATTTTAGTTACTATAGATTTTTAACCCAATTAATTTCCTTTAAAATGAGCTATTGAACAACTCTCTACGATGTTCCAGTGCCAAGCTATCTGTGGAAAAGAAATAAAAGAGAAACAAAAAATATCCCGTTCAGGCAGAATGTTGTAGTAGCTGCCACTTTTCTTGATTTTCAAGCCAATATATTTCCCTTGCTGTTCAAGCCAAGGGACTGAAAGTTTCCTATATAAGGGTTTCGGACAAGGCGGTTCTAATGGTGTACTTTTGAATTTGATCTGACTCCTTTTTAGGAACTATGGGTTTTTATATTTCTTAACATTGGACGTGATCGTCTCTTACTAGGTTGCTAGCTACCGCTGCAACCCGGATGAATGAACCACAGTGTTCAGTTTCTTTGGACTTGAGTTCGTTTTTTAACTATAAATACAAACAGGAAAAAGACTACGGCTTTTTCTTCTTTTAAATAGTAAGAGACGAAACTCAAACAATCAAGTAGCTAACTAAGTCCAATGTCTGGAATGGTTTGTTATTCCAGTGATCGTCTTTTAATGTAAAATATAAATACTGTAATCTTAACTATAGTGAAGTTGCGTATGCAAGTTAGTATAGGGAAGAGTTTGATCTTTATTATATAAATAAAATCGCTGTAAACTGGATACGACGATTACTTCGATACGAAGTGCCTGACTGAAGAAGAAAAAAACACATTGTGCCCACATCTTTCTTTACTCAGGCAGTGCTAGCACATTGTCTCTGATAATAAACTGATCACACACAGGAAAAAGCCTACGGCTTTTTCTTCTTTGAAATAGTAAGAGACGAGTCTCAAGCAATCAAGTAGCTAGCTAATCCCAATGTATGCAATTGTTTGTTATTCCAATGATCGTCTTTTATTGTAATAATCTTCGAACATTCGAACCTTTTATAATTTATAATGATGTATAATATAAATACTGTAATCTTCACTATAGTGAAGTTGCCTATGCAAGTTAGTATAGGGAAGAGTTCGATCTTTATTATAAAAAATTTGAACTGAGATGAAAAAAAAATTTCTTCCAGGAGACAAAAAGCAAAACTAATTTTAGAATTTTCATGTATTTTTGTTGTTTAAATTAAAAAATTACTATTACTGATTAGGCATCATAAATATTTTTGCAGTTTACATAATAATTTTAGCGATTAAGCCAAAAAGAAAATTTTGGTTCCAGGAGTTTCGGTTACTATTGAGACAAGTAGCTATTATTGCTATAGAGTTCATTACATGGACTGTTTTATTGCTTCAAAATTCAAATATCTTTGAAAAGACTGCAGTATGAAAATACATCAAAAATGCAATTTTTTTGACAAAATTGATTCTACTTTAAAAAGTATTTTATTTTTAAATACAAAAGTGACTAGATGTTGCAATTTCCTTTAAAATGAGCTATTATACAGCTCTCTATGATTTTCCAGTGCCCAGCTAGCTGAGCAGAAAAAAAAAGCGGAAAGAAAAAAATATCCCGTTTGTGGAGAATAACGTGGTAAAAGTCAATTTTCTTGATTTTCAAGCCAATATATTTTCTTTGTTCTTCAAGCCAAAGGGCGGTAAGTTTCCTTTATAGAGGATTCGGACAAGGCGGTTCTAATGGTGTACTTTTTGTTTTGATCTGACTCTTTTTTAGGAGTTGGGGGGTTTTATATTTCTTGACATTGGAGGTGATCGTCTCTTACTAGGTTGCTAGCTACCGCTGCAACCCGGATAATGTAATAAAAATAATTGTTTTAATTACAAAAAGTTTTTAACCCCATTAACTTCCTTCATCATGAGCCATCGAACAACTCTCTAAAATGTTCCAGTGCCATGCTATCTGTTGAATTACTAACCTATACTATAATTAAGTGGCGTATAAAATTTAGTATAGGAAAGAGGTCGTTCTTTATTATACAGAGAATAAAGCATGTAAGTAAGTCAATTATTGCACCATACTCTAGAAAAGTTTACCGATGATAATACTGCCACTAAAGCTAGAGCTACTACTTTTAATTAATACAAGCGTTCGTTCTTTATTATAACCACCAGTCTCTTCGGAGGCGTGGGTTCAAATCTTACCGCTGGTATACGATTATGTTTGAAAGACTGCAGTGTGAAAAGACATCAAAAATGCAGTTTTTGGTGGAAAAATTTATTCTCTTTTTGAAATAATTTATTTTAGTTACTCTAGATTTTTAACCCAATTAATTTCCTTAAAAATGAGTCATTGAACAACTCTCTACGATGTTCCAGTGCCAAGCTATCTCTGGAAAAGAAGAAAAGAGAGAAAAAAAAATATCCCGTTTAGGCAGAATGTTGTAATAGCTGCCACTTTTCTTGATATTCAAACCAATATATTTCCCTTGCTGTTTCAAGCCAAGGGACAGAAAGTTTCCTATACAGGGGTTTCGGACAAGGTGGTTCTAATGGTGTACTTTTGAATTTGATCTGACTCCTTTGTTAGGAACTATGGGTATTTATATTTCTTAACATTGGATGTGATTGTCTCTTACTAGGTTGCTAGCTACCGCTGCAACCCGGAAAAATATCCCGTTTAGGCAGAATGTTGTAGTAGCTGCCACTTTTCTTGATTTTCAAACCAATATATATCCTTTGCTGTTCAAGCCAAGGGACAGAAAGTTTCCTATACAGGGGTTTCGGACAAGGCAGTTCTAATGGTGTACTTTTTTTTTTGATCTGACTCCTTTTTTTAGGAGCTATGGTTTTTTTTATTTCTTAACATTGGACGTGATCGTCTCTTACTAGGTTGCTAGCTACCTCTGCAACCCGGATTTCAGTTACTATGAACTAAAGTTCGTTCTTTAGTGTAATACTTCTCGATACGCCTGGTCGGTTGAATACCTTTGTTTTTTTTCTTTTCAAGATGCTATCTCTGTTTTTTTTGTAGTTCTGTTTTTTTAACTTGCGTGTAGCTTGCTTTGATCTAACCATTATGTAATAATGAATGAGACCATTTACACTTTTGACGTTTCTTATATAGTAATTATGACGTCACGGCGGAATGATTTTATTTCATGACGTCATGGCTTAATGATATTATTTCATGACGTCTTCAGAAACAAAAATATAATTTTGTGTTTTTCTGTTCACGTCATACCTCTATTATAAAACTATGATGACATTCATTATTTATCTAGTAGGGTTTCAGACAAGGCAGTTCTAATGATGTACTTTTGTTTTGATCTGACTCTATTTTTAGGAGTTTTGGGTTTTTATATTTCTTAGCATTGGACTGACCGTCTCTTACTAGGTTGCTAGCTAATGCTGAAACCCAAATTCACACATATATAGTTATGAGAGGCAGATTGGCCGAGTGGTCCAAGGCGCTGGTGTTAGCCATCAGTCTCTTCGGAGGCGTGGGTTTAAATCTTACCGCTGGAATACGATTATGATTTATGTACAAAAATCAAATATCTTTGAAAGACTGCAGAGTGAAAAGACATCGAAAATGCAGTTTTTGGTGGAAAAATTTATTCTCTTGTAGAAGTAATTTATTTTAGTTACTATAGATTTTTAACCCAATTAATTTCCTTTAAAATGAGCTATTGAACAACTCTCTACGATGTTCCAGTGCCAAGCTATCTGTGGAAAAGAAAGAAAAGAGAAACAAAAAATATCCCGTTCAGGCAGAATGTTGTAGTAGCTGCCACTTTTCTTGATTTTCAAGCCAATATATTTCCCTTGCTGTTCAAGCCAAGGGACTGAAAGTTTCCTATATAAGGGTTTCGGACAAGGCGGTTCTAATGGTGTACTTTTGAATTTGATCTGACTCCTTTTTTAGGAACTATGGGTTTTTATATTTCTTAACATTGGACGTGATCGTCTCTTACTAGGTTGCTAGCTACCGCTGCAACCCGGATGAATGAACCACAGTGTTCAGTTTCTTTGGACTTGAGTTTGTTTTTTAACTATAAATACAATCAGGAAAAAGCCTACGGCTTTTTCTTCTTTTAAATAGTAAGAGACGAAACTCAAACAATCAAGTAGCTAACTAAGTCCAATGTCTGGACTGGTTTGTTATTCCAGTGATCGTCTTTTAATGTAAAATATAAATACTGTAATCTTAACTATAGTGAAGTTGCGTATGCAAGTTAGTATAGGGAAGAGTTTGATCTTTATTATATAAATAAAATCGCTGTAAACTGGATACGACGATTACTTCGATACGAAGTGCCTGACTGAAGAAGAAAAAAACACATTGTGCCCACATCTTTCTTTACTCAGGCAGTGCTAGCACATTGTCTCTGATAATAAACTGATCACACACAGGAAAAAGCCTACGGCTTTTTCTTCTTTGAAATAGTAAGAGACGAGTCTCAAGCAATCAAGTAGCTAGCTAATCCCAATGTATGCAATTGTTTGTTATTCCAATGATCGTCTTTTATTGTAATAATCTTCGAACATTCGAACCTTTTATAATTTATAATGATGTATAATATAAATACTGTAATCTTCACTATAGTGAAGTTGCCTATGCAAGTTAGTATAGGGAAGAGTTCGATCTTTATTATAAAATTTATTTTAGTTACAAAAGGTTTTTAACCCAATTAATTTCCTTTAAAATGAGCTATTGAACAACCCTCTACGATGTTCCAGTGCCAAGCTATCTCTGGAAACAAAGAAAAAAAAAGAAAAAAATATCCCGTTTAGGAAGAATGTTGTAGTAGCTGCCACTTTTCTTGATTTTCAAGCCAAGATATGTCCCTGTCTGTTCAAGCCAAGGGACAGAAAGTTTCCTTTACAGGGTTTTCGGACAAGGTGGTTCTAATGGTGTACTTTTTGTTTCGATCTGACTCCTTTTTTAGGAACTATGGGTTTTTATATTTCTTAACATTGGACGTGATCGTCTCTTACTAGGTTGCTAGCTACCGCTGCAACCCGGAAAAATTAACTATAATTAAGTTGAGTATCTAATCTAGTATAGGAAAGAGTTCATTCTTTATTCTAATGCAACCCGGATACCGCTAATATCTGGATAGCTTGCAGCTACCCCTGGAACCACCATACATCAGTTACTATGGGAGAGAGATCGTTCTTTACTGTAAACTATCTGTGGAATTACTAACCTATACTATAATTCAGTGGCGTATAAAATTTAGTATAGGCACGAGGTCGTTCTTTATTATAATTTAGTTTGTGATAGTCCTTTGTCAATGTAAAGTATTATATTATAATTATTATCTTATCTCTCCCTTTCTCTTTTGTTTTTTTGCCATGAATTGTACAAAGTTCATTATTAGTTTTTGACATGAAACTTCGGAAAGTTGTATTTCACTAATTTGTATTAATTTTTATTGGCCATTTTTTACTTGATAGATCTCTTGTTTGATTAATTCTTTACATTTTTCTTACTGTCTTAATTTTTTCGGTTTCCTTTACTTTTACTTTTACATATGAAGTGAGTTCGGCTCCATTAGAGTTCGTGATGGTATATCAGAGAACCATATTGTAGAGGTTTAAGCTCCTATGTACAAATACTTACAAAAATCCCATTTACAGTATCGATCCTTAATGTAATGAAAACTAAAATAATTGCAATTATGAGACAATAATATGGAGATATGTACTTTACGGGTTACAGGATACAATAATAAATTTGAACTGAGATGAAAAAAAAATTTCTTCCAGGAGACAAAAAGCAAAACTAATTTTAGAATTTTCATGTATTTTTGTTGTTTAAATTAAAAAATTACTATTACTGATTAGGCATCATAAATATTTTTGCAGTTTACATAATAATTTTAGCGATTAAGCCAAAAAAGAAAATTTTGGTTCCAGGAGTTTCGGTTACTATTGAGACAAGTAGCTATTATTACTATAGAGTTCATTACATGGACTGTTTTATTGCTTCAAAATTCAAATATCTTTGAAAAGACTGCAGTATGAAAATACATCAAAAATGCAATTTTTTTGACAAAATTGATTCTACTTTAAAAAGTATTTTATTTTTAAATACAAAAGTGACTAGATGTTGCAATTTCCTTTAAAATGAGCTATTATACAGCTCTCTATGATTTTCCAGTGCCCAGCTAGCTGAGCAGAAAGAAAAAGCGGAAAGAAAAAAATATCCCGTTTGTGGAGAATAACGTGGTAAAAGTCAATTTTCTTGATTTTCAAGCCAATATATTTTCTTTGTTATTCAAGCCAAAGGGAGGTAAGTTTCCTTTATAGAGGATTCGGACAAGGCGGTTCTAATGGTGTACTTTTTGTTTTGATCTGACTCTTTTTTTAGGAGTTGGGGGGTTTTATATTTCTTGACATTGGAGGTGATCGTCTCTTACTAGGTTGCTAGCTACCGCTGCAACCCGGATTTGATTCCTTCAAAATTCAAATATCTTTGAAAAGACTGCAGCATGAAAATACATCAAAAATGCAATGTTTTTGACAAAATTGATTCTACTTTAAAAAGTATTTTATTTTTAATTACAAAAGTGACTAGATGTTGCAATTTCCTTTAAAATGAGCTATTATACAGCTCTCTATGATTTTCCAGTGCCCAGCTAGCTGAGAAGAAAAATCAAGCGGAAAGAAAAAAATATCCCGTTTGTGGAGAATAATGTGGTAAAAGTCAATTTTCTTGATTTTCAAGCCAATATATTTTCTTTGTTATTCAAGCCAAAGGGCGGTAAGTTTCCTTAATAGGGGTTTCGGACAAGGTGGTTCTAATGGTATACTTTTTGTTTTGATCTGACTCTTTTTTTAGGAGTTAGGGGTTTTATATTTCTTTACATTGGAGGTGATTGTCTCTTACTAGGTTGCTAGCTACCGCTGCAACCCGGACTAGCAAAACATTTTTTAAGCCTGATGAAGATTTAACTAATGTGTCAAAAGTAAGGTTGCAAGTCGACGATTTTGTTTTGGCCTTATTATAATTGGTATGGTGAAATAATAATACGCATATGGCTCTTAAATCATACTTCTTTATGGTTCAATATGGTCTAGTGGCTAGGATAGTTAACTTTCACTTAACAGGCTCGGGTTCGATTCCCGGTGTGGGAAAATTTTTAACTCTATAATCTTCGAACATTTGAACCTTTTATAATTTATGATGATGCATAATATAAATACTGTAATCTTAACTATAGTGAAGTTGCGTATGCAAGTTAGTATAGGGAAGAGTTCGATCTTTATTATAATGGTGGAAAAATTTATTCTCTTTTAGAAATAATTTATTTTAGTTTCTATAGATTTTTAACCCAATTAATTTCCTTTAAAATGAGCTATTGAACAACCCTCTACGATGTTCCAGTGCCAAGCTATCTCTGGATACAAAAAAAGAAAAAAAAGAAAAAAATATCCCGTTTAGGCAGAATGTTGTAGTAGCTGCCACTTTTCTTGATTTTCAAGCCAATATATTTCCCTTGCTGTTCAAGCAAAGCGACAGAAATTTTACTATGCAGGGGTTTCGGACAAGGCGGTTCTAATGGTGTACTTTTTGTTTTGATCTGACTCTTTTTTTTAAGAACTATGGGTTTTTATATTTCTTAACATTGGACGTGATCGTCTCTTACTAGGTTGCTAGCTACCGCTGCAACCCGGATGTTTGTGTAGTACTGTTTTTTCAAATTGCGTATAGCTTGCTTCGATCTAACCATTATTCTAATCAAGAATGAGAGAATTTACATCTTTGTCGTTCTTAAGTAGTAATAATTATGACGTCACGGCGTAATGATTTTATTGACGTCATGGCGCAATGCTATTATTTCATGACGTCATCAGAAACAACAATATAATTTCGTGTTTTTCTATTCACGTCATAGCTCTAATATAAAGCTATGACGACATTCATTATTTATCTAGTAGGGTTTCAGACAAGGTAGTTCTAATGATGTACTTTTGTTTTGATCTTACTCTATTTTTAGGAGTTTTGGGTTTTTATATTTATTAGCATGGGACTGATCGTCTCTTACTAGGTTGCTAGCTACTGCTGAAATCCAAATTATAAGCGGCAGCCTGGCCGAGTGGTCCAAGACACTGGTGTTAGCCACCAGTCTCTTCGGAGGCGTGGGTTCAAATCTTACCGCTGGTATACGATTATGTTTGAAAGACTGCAGTGTGAAAAGACATCAAAAATGCAGTTTTTGGTGGAAAAATTTATTCTCTTTTAGAAATAATTTATTTTAGTTACTATAGATTCTTAACCCAAATAATTTCCTTTAAAATGAGCTATTGAACAACCCTCTACGATGTTCCAGTGCCAAGCTATCTGTGGAAAAGAAAAAAGAAAAAAATATCCCGTTTGTGGAGAATAACATGGTAAAAGTCTATTTTCTTGATTTTCAAGCCAATATATTTTCTTTGTTATTCGAGCCAAAGGGCTGTAAGTTTCCTTTATAGAGGATTCGGACAAGGCGGTTCTAATGGTGTACTCTTTGTTTTGATCTGACTCTTTTTTTAGGAGTTGGGGGGTTTTATATTTCTTAACATTGGAGGTGATCGTCTCTTACTAGGTTTAACATTGGAGGTGGTCGTCTCTTACTAGGTTGCTAGCTACCGCTATCAAGC
Organism: Artemia sp. Qi Xiang Cuo; assembly: GCF_049724085.1. Classification (NCBI taxonomy): domain Eukaryota; kingdom Metazoa; phylum Arthropoda; class Branchiopoda; order Anostraca; family Artemiidae; genus Artemia; species Artemia sp. Qi Xiang Cuo. The sequence goes on along the minus strand of NC_142796.1, from coordinate 68,528,190 downwards.
CAATATATTTTCTTTGTTATTCAAGCCAAAGGGCGGTAAGTTTCCTTTATAGAGGATTCGGATAAGGCGGTTCTAATGGTGTACTTTTTGTTTTGATCTGACTTTTTTTAGGAGTTGGGGGGTTTTATATTTTTTAACATTGGACGTGATCGTCTCTTACTAGGTTGCTAGCTACCGCTGCAACCCGGATGTAACATATCAGTTACTATGGGAGAGAGATCGTTCTTTACTGTAAATGCGTATAAAATTTAGTATAGGTAAGAGGTCGTTCTTTATTGTACTGTTTGTTTTGATCTGACTCCTTTTTTAGGAGCTATGGGTTTTTATATTTCTTAACATTGGACGTGATCGTCTCTTACTAGGTTGCTAGCTACCGCTGCAACCCGGATTAACATTGGACGTGATAGTCTCTGACTAGGTTGCTAGCTACCGCTCCAACCCGGAACAATATATCAGTTACTATGGGCCAGAGATCGTTCTTTACTGTACTAACTAAATTAAATGTATGCAATGGGTTTTTATTCCAATGATGATTGTCTTTTAATGGAAAATTTGAATATATTGACCTTAAATATAATTTTACTAGCCTATACTATAGTTCTGTGGCCAATAAAATATAAAAAACTGATTACAAACAGGAAAAAGCCTACGGCTTTTTCTTCTTTGAAATAGTAAGAGACAAACCTCAAACAATCAAATAGCTAACTAATTCCAATGCATAAAATTGTTCGTTATTCCAATAATCGTCTTTTAATATAATAATTAAGTGGCATATAAAATTTAGCATAGGGAAGAAATCGTTCTTTATTATAACAGCTACCGCTGGAACCACCATATATCAGTTACTATAGGCGAGAGGTCGTTTTTATTGTAATAAGGAATTATTCAAGTTTCAGTTACAAATTAGACTTTTTTTCAAAGAATCAGGCAGCTAACTAAGTCCAATATATGCCAAGGTAATTTATTCGAATGATCGTCTTTTAATGTATCTAACTATACAGTTCGTTACCAGAAACTGTTTGACCATTAACCATTAACAACCTGATTACAAACCTAAAAGAATCGAAACCTAAAACAATCAAGTAGCTAACTAAGTCCAATGTATGCAATGGTTTGTTATTCCATTGATCGTCTTTTAATGTAAAACATTTCTTAACATTGGACGTGATCGTCTCTTACTAAGTTGCTAGCTACCGCTGCAACCCGGTTCTCTTACTAGGTTGCTAGATACCGCTGCAACCCGAATGGGTTTTTACATTTTTTAGTATTGGACATGATTGTATCTTACTAGGTTTCTAGCTAACGCTGTTATACATAAAAAAAATATTTTTGTTAATTACAAAAGGTTTCTATATACAGCAATTTCCTTTAAAATGAGCCATTTCAAAGCTCTCTATTATGATGATTATTGAAAATACATCATCTATATAATAATTCCTTACAGTACTTCAGTTACTATGGAATAAAGTTCGTTCTTTAATGTAATTTTCCTAGGTTACATCTACGGATAGCTAATTTTACTGTGGTCTAGAGTTCGTTCTTTATTATGTACTGCCACTGCGACCCAGATTACAAACAGGAAAAGCCTAGGGATTTTTCTCATTTGGAATAGTAAGAGACGATCTTCAGAAAATGAGGCACTAACTAGGCCAATATGTGCCATAGTTTGGACTTTACTAGGTTTCAACCGTCTCTACAGTTATGGCACCGATGAAACCTACATAATTGAAACCTAATAATTAACCACACCGATTGCTTATGTAAACTTTTTAGTTTGTTAATGAAATTATTGTCATATATTGTATGTAACACATATATCATGAGTCTCCGATGGCACAATGGTAATTACACCGACTTGTCATGTGGGAGAACGGGGTTTGATTGTTCAAAAGAAGATAAAAATCTCATTTGTTCAACTACCACTGCAGCCTAGATTATTTTTAAGGTTAACGACAAAAATATTTACCATTCCTAAATCAGTTTCTTCTCTATAAGTATAAAGCTTCACACATGATTAAGACGTTTTAGACACCATAAACTGAATGGTATATTTACATCCGAAGTGGCTGCAGCACGGATGAGAAAGGACTCTCCTTCGATGCTGAAGGATTCAAGTTCAAAGCACTCTATAGCAATGAGTCATATTTCATAGTATCGTTCAGAATTAAATATATCATTTAGTTTACAGTGACTGTCATCGTTGTTAAAGCAATCTAGGTCCCTTTGACACTTTTCTTTGCACCTCTCTACCATGGCTTTGATGTCATTGTACTTTGCTTCTAATCCATCTTTGGCAAGCTGATAGCTCTCATCTAACCTTTTCTTATCCTTAACACCTTCTCTAATAAGTCCCTCAGAAACTTCATATTTTAGCTTCTTCTTGTCATCACGTCTTTCAGTCAGTACTTTGAGAATTCTCATATTATCTTTATTTTTGGCTCTCATGTTTTCACTCATAACTTTCTCCATTTTTTCCTTCCAGTTTGTTAAAATATGGAGGTTTTCATTATAAGATTTTTGTATTTCTTTAAAAACACTTTTCCAGAAGGATTTAAAGCTTTTAAGGGCCAGAGCTTTCCCTTTATTCTTAAAGTCTATTTGTAAGGTATCTGTTTCTTTATCTCTGTCTTGTAATTCCACGAGAGAGCTTCTTAATTTTCTTTCTAGCTTGTTACAAATTTGTTTCATCTCTTTTTTGTACTGATCTCTTTTTTTACGTGTGGATTTAGCCTCCAGAACGTCTGTCAGTGACAAATAAAACAGTTCAGGAGGAATAAACAAGGTTTCTTCGGTAGCTGTCTGTTGCATTGTATTTGAGCTTGCGGATAGTACAGGAGCATTGCCGAAACTCATAGGCTGTGCTAGCATTGTTTCTCTAGGAATTGAAGCAGAAACTCCTTGTTCTGGTGTTATCATGTTTAACTGATTTTGATACCTGATTGGATTCGATAATGCCAGTATCTCTTGACGGAAAGTATCAGGGATATAATTTTTCACAATGATATGCACAAAAACACTAGAAAAACAAATTGGCTGACCCAGCTCATTACGGAGACAGATAAATTTATAACCAGGTGAAATAGTATTGATAGGTAAAATTCGATGGCCGATAAAGCCTCCCGTCTCTTCGTAAACAGCCAATCGTACACATGCGAGATCTGGGAATATAATTCTGGGAAATACGAAAGGTTCTTCGTCATATAGTGGATTAATTCCATTTGAAGGTGTAGTTTTTGTACGAAATTTTTGTAAATGCGTATCAGCTCGAATGCCATACATTTCCACTTCAACATATGTTCCAACTCTTCCTTTAGAAAGAAGTTGTCCGGATATTACTTGGAGAGAAATTGATTCAGCGACTACCCCATCAATGGGTGAGTGAGATAAGGGATCAAACATTTTGTCTTGCCGTCGCATTAAATCTGGTTTTATTAGGTATCCACATTGATTATTAAATTCAAAAATAGCTGAGTTTAGCTGCAAAGGAACATCTGCAGTCTGGAAATTCAGTGCCACCATTTGAACACCACAATTCCAAAAGTCGTGAGGCATAAAATTTGAAGAATCGATTCGCGCTGCACTTGGGTAAACCCGGCTCATTTGCCGTTTGTTATAGTCCACAAACTCAACCCGCTGATGTTTGGAAAGGGTCAGAGCTTTCGTTTCTACAAAAGAGGACATTTCAAAACTGTTATTACGTTCTTCAGACTCCTCAAAAGAACGAAAACGAATAGGCTGTATGTAATTTACTAGGGCAGAAATTTCAGCACCGGCTTCAGTCTCTTTACAAGAAGTGCCTTCCTCACCCATTTTGCGTACAAACTCCTCTGCATCTAAATTACTTGAAACTTCTTCTTCGATTAGATCATCGTCATCATTATAATCCTCATTATCATCTAGGATGTCAGGCTCTGCACTATCCAGTCTTTTCTTATTTTTGATTATTATTTTACGTTTCAGCAGAAAAGGTGAGGGCAAAGGAAACCCAGCTTTGAGTGGATAGCCCTCAATTGGTCCTTCGAGTAGTAGATCCCCAAATGCTTCTCGACAATATTTGGCGATTTTAGCTTGATTTCTTTTGCTGCAATGATTTTCAAAAGATAAAATAACTGGATATTCAGATGTTTTAAAGGCATATTCAGCAATAGCATCAATAACCTCCTTTGCCGAGATTTCTTTAACCAGAGTGTAACCATGCACTACAATAGGACTCTTTGCAAACTTTTTGTTCCAAAAATCGAGTTCAACACATCGACAACCCGACAGTAAAGCTTGCCTATACATTTCTGGTGAAGACTGGCCGTTTAACTGATGGCCTTTCAAATACGTATTGTGTGAAGAATTAATGAAATAGTGAGACAAGGGCTCAGTCATATCGTTACAAAGATCAAATTTATCGAGTCTCACCGGTAAACATTCATCACTGGTAAGGTAACGCAAAAAACCTTCGTATGACAACAGACCACGGGACTCATATACAGTAGATGGTTCAAACTGAGTGATTGTTTCTAGGGCTTTTTGTTTGTTTGCGCGAGGGTAAAGCATGTCATTAAGTCGACAATCTCTCTGCACGTTGTTTAAAAAGTTTACCAACTCATCAGGCCCTAAGTGATTTTTCTTGTCCTTACATATCTGGGCAAATATCTTTTCCAGTTGAAAACGGAACGTCAAGTTACAGTAGAACTGATAAAAAAGTTCATAAGTAAAGTCTTTTGGATTAATGGGTTTCACCTTATTCCCAATAAATTTCAAAACACCAGTAAATTTTAGCGCCCTTTTGACCTGATTCCTACCTTCTTTGTCTGACGCAAATTCTCTTAGCACAGCGCTGACTGGTAAATAGCCAGATGTATTAACGCTAAAAAATAATTTTTTATATGCTTTTTTAAGGAACATTTCTACCGACCCATTGAGGGCAAGCAGATTATACGCAGCTTTTAGAATTTCATCACACCATTTATTAGCAACCTTTTTACTGCCACAACTAAAATTTATGAATCGGACATTTACAAAATCATTGCCATAACAAATTGTCACAGTTTTATCTTCAAGACCATCAGGGTCTCCGAAATTTGCACTGTCCCGAACATACTTATGTTTGGGAGTTTTTGCGTATCTTCCTGTCCTTGTATCCCGGACACAACTTATATCCAAAAAATCAGTTTTGCCGTCCTTCCCAGTCCAGAACAGGTAAAAACCCTTCTCATCAACTTTCAACGTAAAATGCGTTAGATGAGGCGAATTTTCATCCCATTTGACAAATTTTTCACCTTCTATAAGAGAAACATCCAAAAGTATAGGCTTTAGCTTGACTATATGAATTCCTTGGTTAGCCTTAACCATTTTACCAAACTTTACTATAAACGAAGATACTTGAATGACCCAAGTTCTTTCTAGCTGCTAACATTTTAAAATTCTTAAAAAAAAAATTCAGCGGAGGTAATTTCTCTTAGATGGTGACTCTGCTCGATTTTTACAGACAGAATAATTTTGCAATTGCTGTTAAATCAATAATTGCCATTAAATTCTACAATTTTAATTTTTTTTTAAATCTTGTCCTGTGATGCCTTTTTTCTGTAAAATTTTTAATTCTGTTAATTTCATGCATGTTAATTCTCTTAATTAGCAGCTACAGTAGCAACGCAGATTTACTTCGTTACAGCTCAGGCTGCAACACTGATTATTTTTAAGGTTTATGCTACTAAGAGATAGAGTTTCTTCTGATTATAAGTGTCAAAAATTAAGTTTTTTAATTTAGCATTTCGGTCACTATGGGCTAGAGATCGTTCTTTACTATGATTTAATTTTTTAAGGTTTTTTAATTTTTGTAATCCCTTGTTAAAGTATATACAAATATTTATGTAATTACCAGTTTTTTTTCTCTTTACGCAATAAAATTTCTTTTCATACTGCAATCTATTCAAAGATATTTGATACCTGAGTGCACTCGGCACGCTGTAGATACAGCTGAAACTTAGTAAAGGACAGCATGGGAAATATTTGACCTAGTTAGCTGCCTGATTCTCTGAGTTTTGTCTCTTAGTATTCAAAATAAGAAAAAGCCTTTTGTTTTTCCTGTTTGTAATTTTTTTTGGGAAATTAGGGTTATATTACAGAACGAACTGTTGCCTATAATAGATGAAAATGTAAGAAAATTCATCTTTTTAAATGGAAATACAAATTTAATCTCGAGTCAGGTACGTTAGAACCTAACAAAAATTTTAACTAATTTATAAATTTTAAGGTATTTTTCTAGTTTGAATTAAAATATTCAAATCTTTGCTCAGATACTATAAATATTTTTGCAATTTACATACTAACTTTAGAGATCCGGAACTGAGAAAAAAATAAAATGAAAGTTTCTTGTCGAAAGATAAACGTTTATAAGTATTGCACTCACCTATAAGGTCATATATGGTTATACGAGACAAATCAACCTCTTTGTTTAATTCTTAAATATTGTGAACGGTAAAATTTTCAGTATGATTACAATAACTTTATATTCGTTCTTTATTATAATAAATTGCGTAAAGAGCAAAAAACTTGTTATTGCACAAATATTTGTATATATTTTGATAAGGAATTACAACAATTCGAAAACCTTAAAAAAGAAAACCAAAAGTTTGAAGCTTAGTAGAAATCGTTGTTTTCCTCTCTCTCCTCAGTAATTTGGAGAAAAATTGCTATATAGCCCATGTCCTTTGATTCTCCGGATATGGATCCCTCTTGCCCCTCCCCTCCCCCCCCCCAAAAAAAAATGCTGGAGCTACGCTCCTCATAGGAAGTAGTCCTTTGGCAGTTAGGACATCAGCTGTACTGCAAGTCTGCAAGACATTTTCATTTGAGTCTTGAAAATTTCAATTTTTAAGCGAAGGAGCAATTTTTACTTTTTAATTTACTTACAGGTTGGCGTTTTTTTTAATTGTTTATTTTTTACTCTTTTTAGTATTCTGCAAACACAATTGAAAGAGCCACGGGTGTCCGTCTCTGAATTCCACTGGCCTTAGACCTGTTTTCTTTCTTCTGCTAGCTTTAGACCTGGCCTTAGACTGGTTTTAATTCTACTGGCCTCGGACCTGCTCTCTTTCTTGTTTTGCTATATTTCTTTTCATGCTATATTTCAATCACGCTCTATAGTAAAAACTAATGTAACCCATAACTCATGAAAAAAGATTCAGATCAAAACAAAAAGTACACTATTAGAACCGCCTTGTCCAAAACGTCTATATAGCAAACTTACCATCCTTTGGCTTGAATAACAAAGAAAATATATTGGCTTGAATATCAAGAAAATCGACTTTAACCACAATATTCTCCACAACCAGCATCTTTTATTCTTCTCGCTTTTTTTCTTCATAGCTAGCTAGGCCCTGGAAAATCATAGGGACCTGTATAATAGATCATTTTAAAGGAAATTGCTACATCTAGTGACTTTTGTAATTAAAAATAAAATGGTTTTTTAGTAGAATCAATTTTGTCCAAAAAATTGCATTATCATGTATTTTCATACTGCCGTCTTTTCAAAGATATTTGAATTTTGAAGCAATTAAACAGTTCATGGTAATGAGCTCTATAGTAATAATAGTTATTAGTCTCAATCGTAACCAAAACTCTAAAGAACGAAATTTTTATATCAATAGATACATCAAAGCAAACAGTTTGTGATAACGAACTGTATGTCGTATAGTAAGAGTGACTCGCCTCAATAGTAATCCGGGTTGCAGCAGTAGCTAGCAACCTATTAAAAGACGTTCACGCCCCATAGTAAAAACTAAATTAACCCATAACTCCTGAAAAAAAATTAAGATGAAAACAAAAGGTACACTATTAGAACCGCCATGTCCAAAACTTCTATGCAGCAAACTTACCGTCCTTTGGCTTTAATAACAAAGATAGTAAAAACTAAAAGGCGGTTCTAATGGTGTACTTTTTGTTTTGATCTGACTCCTTTGTTAGGAACTATGGGTTTTTATATTTCTTAACATTGGACGTGATCGTCTCTTACTAGGTTGCTAGCTACCGCTGCAACAGATTATTTTAGGAACTATAGATTTTTAACCCAATTAATTTCCTTTAAAATGAGCCATTGAACAACTCTCTACGATGTTCCAGTGCCAAGCTATCTCTGGAAAAGAAGAAACAAGAAAAAAGAAAAAAATATCCCGTTTAGGCAGAATGTTGTAGTACCTGCCACTTTTCTTGATTTTCAAGCCAATATATTTCCCTTGCTGTTAAAGCCAAGGGACAGAAAGTTTACTATACAGGGCTTTCGGACAAGGTGGTTCTAATGGTTTACTTTTTGTTTTGATCTGACTCCTTTTTTAGGAACTATGGGTTTTTATATTTCTTAACATTGGACGTGATCGTCTCTTACTAGGTTGCTAGCTACCGCTGCAACCCGGATATGTAAAAACAGGAAAAAGCCTATGGCTTTTTCTTCTTTGAAATAGTGAGAGACGAAACTCAAACAATCAAATAGCTACTTAATTCCAATGTGTGCAATGGTTTGATTATTCTAATGATCGTCTTTGGATGTAATATTGTTCAGACGCCATAAATATTTTTGCAGTTTATAACTTTAGCGATTCTGAACTAAAAACAAAAATAAAATAAAAATTAATTTTTTCAATTTTTACGTCACTTCACTCACAACGTCATATATGGTTAATAGTACACAATAGGTTTTAGATATTACGTTATGTCACTTATTACGTCATATATGGTTATTAGTAGATAATCGGTAAAATATTCGTTCTTTATTATAACTAGCAAACCTAGTAAGAGACGATCACGTCCAATGTTAATTATATAAGAGACGAGTCTCAAATAATCAAGTAGCTAGCTAATTCCAAAGGTATGCAATTTTTTGCTATTCCAATGATCGTTTTTTATTGTAATAAAAAAGAAATTTGTTTATTTACTTTCTAGCTAAAATAATTAAGATAATATTATTGAACAGCAGGGTTCAGTTTCTTTGGTCTTGAGTTCATTTTTTAACTGTAAATACAAACAGGAAAAAGCATACGGCTTTTTCTTCCTTTAAAGATTAAGAGACGAAACTCAAACAATCAAGTAGCTAAGTCCAATGTATGGAATGGTTTGCTATTTCAGTGATCGTCTTTTAATGTAATTGGTGGTTCAATGCCATCCGGGGTCGATTTCTTTTAGTTTGTAATTCCGCTATAAATAAAAACATGATACCGCCGATACTTACAAAATTCCAATTTACAGTATCGATCCCTTATGTATGATCTCCTAATGATCGTTTTTTAATATAACTTCAGTTACTATGGACTAAAGTTCGTTCTTTAATGTAAACCTTACCTAACGTTTAAACCCTGTATTCTCTGCCCATAATCATTCTCACATGTTTCTTAGTAAGTGCACTCAAGTGCTTAGTAAATCCAGTCCATATGGGGCAAGTTATAATGCAGAAAAAGCACAACTTCAGCTGTTGGCTTAGTTGTACCTGCAGCTGCTGGCTTAGCCTTATCTATAGCTGTTGGCTTATTTGTATCTGCAGGTGATCGCTTAATTCTTCCTGTAGCTGTTGGCTGAGTTATACCTGTTAGCTTTATTGCACATGCATGTGATATCAGATCAATATATAAGTGTGTTGCATCATCTTGCGCATGCTTATTTAGAGTTCGTTCACAAATTTATTATTGGCTAGAGTTCGTTCTTTACTATACAAACAGGAAAAAGCCTACGGCTTTTTCTTCTTTGAAATAGTAAGAGACGAACCTAAAACGATCAAGTAGCTAACTAAGTCCAATGTGTGCAATAATTTTTTTATTCCAATGATCGTCTTTTAATGTATATGCAACCCGGATTATATTAAAAATTTTCAGTTAGTATAGGCTTGAGCTCGTTCTTTATTGTAATCCCCTCCAGATGAAAACCTTACCTAACGTTTAAACCCTGTATTCTCTGCCCATTATCATTCTCACATGTTTCTTAGTAAGTGCACTCAAGTGCTTAGTAAATCCAGTCCATATGGGGCAAGTTATAATGCAGAAAAAGCACAACTTCAGCTGTTGGCTTAGTTGTACCTGCAGCTGCTGGCTTAGCCTTATCTATAGCTGTTGGCTTATTTGTATCTGCAGGTGTTTGCTTAATTCTTCCTGTAGCTGTTGGCTGAGTTATACCTGTTAGCTTTATTGCACATGCATGTGATATCAGATCAATATATAAGTGTGTTGCATCATCGTGCGCATGCTTATTTAGAGTTCGTTCACAAATTTATTATTGGCTAGAGTTCGTTCTTTACTATACAAACAGGAAAAAGCCTACGGCTTTTTCTTCTTTGAAATAGTAAGAGACGAACCTAAAACGATCAAGTAGCTAACTAAGTCCAATGTGTGCAATAATTTTTTTATTCCAATGATCGTCTTTTAATGTATATGCAACCCGGATTATATTAAAAATTTTCAGTTAGTATAGGCTTGAGCTCGTTCTTTATTGTAAAATCTTCGAACATTTGAACCTTTTATAATTTATAATGATGCATAATATAAATACTGTAATCTTAACTATAGTGAAGTTGCGTATGCAAGTTAGTATAGGGAAGAGTTCGATCTTTATTATAATGCTTTGATCTAACCATTATTCTAATCAAGAATGAGAGAATTTTCAGTTTTGACTTTCCTTATATACTAATTATGACGTCACTCTATTCACGTCATAACTCTAATATAAAACTATGATGACGTTCATTATTTATCTAGTAGGGTTTCAGACAAGGTATTTCTAATGATGTACTTTTGTTTTGATCTGACTCTATTTTTAGGAGTTTTGGGTTTTTATATTTCTTAGCATTGGACTGATCGTCTCTTACTAGGTTGCTAGCTACTGCTGCAACCCAAATTCACATATATATTTATTTATGAGAGGCAGCCTGGCCGAGTGGTCCAAGGCACTGGTGTTAGCCACCAGTCTCTTCAGAGGCGTGGGTTCAATTCTTACCGCTGGTATACGATTATGTTTGAAAGACTGCAGTGTGAAAAGACATCAAAATGCAGTTTTTGGTGGAAAAATTTATTCTCTTTTAGAAATAATTTATTTTAGTTACTATAGATTTTTAACCCAATTAATTTCCTTTAAAATGAGCTATTGAACAACCCTCTACGATGTTCCAGTGCCAAGCTATCTCTGAATACAAAAGAAAAAAAAAGAAAAAAATATCCCCTTTAGGCAGAATGTTGTAGTAGCTGCCACTTTTCTTGATTTTCAAGCCAATATATTTCCCTTGCTGTTCAAGCCAAGGGACAGAAATTTTACTATGCAGGGGTTTCGGACAAGGCGGTTCTAATGGTGTACTTTTTGTTTTGATCTGACTCTTTTTTTAAGAACTATCGGTTTTTATATTTCTTAACATTGGACGTGATCGTCTCTTACTAGGTTGCTAGCTACCGCTGCAACCCGGATAACCAATTTTCTTGATTTTCAAACCAATATATTTTCTTTGTTATTCAAGCCAAAGGGCGGTAAGTTTTATTTATAGGGGTTTCGGACAAGGCGGTTCTAATGGTGTAGTTTTTTGACTCTTTTGATTCTTGATCTGACTCTTTTTTAGGAGTTAGGGGTTTTTATATTTCGTAACATTGAACCTGATTGTCTCTTACTAGGTTGCTAGCTACCGCTGCAACCCGGAAACATTTCTTAACATTGGACGTGACGTCTCTTACTAGGTTACTAGCTACCGCTGCAACCCGAAACAAACCTCTAATCATGAGCCACAGTTTCATCCATTATACTGTAGTAAGGTATCCATTGAATTGATTTTTCCACAAAACTGTGTATATACGGATAAATAGATTTATAGTAAAGAATGAACTATAACCTGTAGTAATTGAACAACACATAAAGGATCGATTCAATTCATCATTATTGTAATCTTTTAATGTATTATTACAAACAGGAAAAAGCCTGCGGCTTTTTCTTCATTGGAATAGTAAGAGACCAACCTCAAAGAATCAGGCAGCTAACTAAGTCCAATATAAGCAATGGTTTGTTCTTCTAATGATCATCTTTTAATTGTGCGTTTCTTACTAGGTTGCTAACTACCACTGCCACCCGGATTACGTATTTAATAGGTTGCTAGCTACCGCTGAAACCTCGATATTCTTATTTCTGCTACTATGGGCTAAGGTTCGTTCTTTACTGCAAAACTAGCAAAACAGTTTTTAAGTCTGATGAAGATTTAACTGATGTGTCAAAAGTAAGGTTGCAATTCGACGATTTTGTTTTGGCCTTATTATAATTGATATGGTGAAATAATAATATGCATATGGTTCTTAAATCATACTTCTTTATGGTCCCATTTGGTCTAGTGGCTAGGATAGTTAACTTTCACTTAGGAGGACCGGGTTCGATTCCCGGTGTGGGAAAATTTTTAACTCTATAATCTTCGAACAATCGAACCTTTTATAATTTATAATGATGTATAATATAAATACTGTAATCTTCACTATAGTGAAGTTGCCTATGCAAGTTAGTATAGGGAAGAGTTCGATCTTTATTATAAAAATAGTAAGAGACAAGTCTCAAGCAATCAAGTAACTAGCTAATTCCAATGTATGCAATTGTTTGATATTCCAATGATCGTCTTTTATTATAATTTGGTTATTCTTTCTTTTTTTCCACTCGCGTGAGACCATATTTTTTCAAGATTTAAAATTATTAAGCACACAAAATCCCGTGTCGAGTATCTAAAACCTAGCATAAAACAAAACTAATTTTAAAATTTTCAGGTATTTATCTTGTTTGAATTACAAAATTAGTATTATTGGTTAGACACCATAAATATTTTTGCAGTTTAAATAATAAGTTTAGTGATTCTGGACTGAAAACTAAAATAATTGCAATTATGAGACAATAATATGGAGATATGTACTTTACGGGTTACAGGATACAATAATAAATTTGAACTGAGATGAAAAAAAATTTCTTCCAGGAGACAAAAAGCAAAACTAATTTTAGAATTTTCATGTATTTTTGTTGTTTAAATTAAAAAATTGCTATTACTGATTAGGCATCATAAATATTTTTGAATTTTAAATAATAATTTTAGCGATTAAGACAAAAAATAAAATTTTTTTTACAGTATTTTAGGTTTATATTTATACAATTATATATTATTACTATATATATAATTACATTGACTGTTTTATTGATTCAAAATTCAAATATCTTTGAAAAGACTGCAGTATGAAAATACATCAAAAATGCAATTTTTTTGACAAAATTGATTCTACTTTAAAAAGTATTTTATTTTTAAATACAAAAGTGACTAGATGTTGCAATTTCCTTTAAAATGAGCTATTATACAGCTCTCTATGATTTTCCAGTGCCCAGCTAGCTGAGCAGAAAGAAAAAGCGGAAAGAAAAAAATATCCCGTTTGTGGAGAATAACGTGGTAAAAGTCAATTTTCTTGATTTTCAAGCCAATATATTTTCTTTGTTATTCAAGCCAAAGGGCGGTAAGTTTCCTTTATAGAGGATTCGGACAAGGCGGTTCTAATGGTGTACTTTTTGTTTTGATATGACTCTTTTTTTAGGAGTTGGGGGGTTTTATATTTCTTATCATTGGAGGTGATCGTCTCTTACTAGGTTGCTAGCTACCGCTGCAACCCGGATTGCTAGCTACCGCTGCAACCCGGATCTTAACATTGGACGTGATCGTCTCTTACTAGGTTGCTAGCTACCGCTGCAACCCGGATTGCTAGCTACCGCTGCAACCCGGATTAAAATTTAAAAAAGAAACTTGTTTATTTACATTCTAGCTAAAATAATGAAGATAATATGAATGAACCACAGTGTTCAGTTTCTTTGAACTTGAGTTCGTTTTTTAACTATAAATACAAACAGGAAAAAGCCGACGGCTTTTTCTTCTTTTAAATAGTAAGAGACGAAACTCAAACAATCAAGTAGCTAACTAAGTCCAATGTATGGAATGGTTTGTTATTTCAGTGATCATCTTTTAATGTAAAAATATAAATACTGTAATCTTAACTATAGTGAAGTTGCGTATGCAAGTTAGTATAGGGAAGAGTTCGATCTTTATTATAATTTTTTGTTATTCTTTCTTTTTTTCCTTTCAAGCGAGACCATATTTTTTCAAGGTTTAAAATTATTAAGTACACAATACCCCGTGTCGAGTATCTAAAACATAGCATAATAAAACTAATTTTTAAATTTTCAGGTATTTATCTTGTTTGAATTACAAAATTAGTATTATTGGTTAGACACCATAAATATTTTTGCAGTTTACATAATAAGTTTAGCAATTCTGGACTGAAAACTAAAATAATTGCAATTATAAGACAATAATATGGAGATACGTACTTTACGGGTTACATACCAAAAAAAGTTTGGTTCCAGGATACAATAATAACTTTGAACTGAGATGAAAAAAAATTTTCTTCCAGGAGACAAAAAGTAAAACTAATTATAAAATTTTCATGTATTTTTGTTGTTTATGGCACATGATATTTGTTGTTTATGGACGTCATGGCACAATGATATTATTTCATGACGTCTTCAGAAACCACAACATAATATCGTGTTTTTCTATTCACGTCATAGCTCTAATATAAAGCTATGACGACATTCATTATTTATCTAGTAGGGTTTCAGACAAGGTAATTCTAATGATGTACTTTTGTTTTGATCTGACTCTATTTTTAGGAGTTTTGTTATATTTCTTAGCATTGGACTGATCGTCTCCTACTAGGTTGCTAGCTACTGCTGCAACCCAGATTCACATATATATTATTTATGAGAGGCAGCCTGGCCGAGTGGTCCAAGTCACTGGTGTTAGCCACCAGTCTCTTCGGAGGCGTGGGTTCAAATCTTACCGCTGGTATATGATTATGTTTGAAATACTGCAGTGTGAAAAGACATCAGAAATGCAGTTTTTGGTGGAAAAATTTATTCACTTTTAGAAATAATTTATTTTAGTTACAAAATGTTTTTAACCCAATTAATTTCCTTTAAAATGAGCCATTGAACAACTCTCTACGATGTTCCAGTGCCAAGCTATCTCTGGATACAAAAGAAAAAAAGAAAAAAAAAATATCCCGTTTAGGCCGAATGTTGTAGTAGGTGCCACTTTTTTTTATTTTCAAACCAATTTATTCCCCTTGCTGGTCAAGCCAAGGAACAGAAAGTTTACTATACAGGAGTTTCAGACAAGGCAGTTCTAATGCTGTACTTTTTGTTTTTATCTGACTCCTCTGATAGGAGCTATGGGTTCTTATATTTCTTAACATTGGACGTGATCGTCTCTTACTAGGTTGCTAGCTACCGCTGCAACCCGGATGTTTGTGTAGTACTTTTTTTTCAAATTGCGTATAGCTTGCTTCGATCTAACCATTATTCTAATCAAGAATGAGAAAATTTACATCTTTGTCGTTCTTAAGTAGTAGTAATTATGACGTCACGGCGTAATGATTTTATTGACGTCATGGCGCAATGATATTATTTCATGACGTCATCAGAAACAACAATATAAATTCGTGTTTTTCTATTCACGTCATAGCTCTAATATAAAGCTATGACGACATTCATTATTTATCTAGTAGGGTTTCAGACAAGGTAGTTCTAATGATGTACTTTTGTTTTGATCTTACTCTATTTTTAGGAGTTTTGGGTTTTTATATTTCTTAGCATGGGACTGATCGTCTCTTACTAGGTTGCTAGCTACTGCTGCAACCCAAATTATAAGAGGCAGCCTGGCCGAGTGGTCCAAGACACTGGTGTTAGCCACCAGTCTCTTTGGAGGCGTGGGTTCAAATCTTACCGCTGGTATACGATTATGTTTGAAAGACTGCAGTGTGAAAAGACATCTGTGAAAAAGACAGTGTGAAAAAAATTTATTCTCTTTTAGAAATAATTTATTTTAGTTACTATAGATTTTTAACCCAATTAATTTCCTTTAAAATGAGCTATTGAACAACCCTCTACGATGTTCCAGTGCCAAGCTATCTGTGGAAAAGAAAAAAGAAAAAAATATCCCGTTTGTTGAGAATAACATGGTAAAAGTCTATTTTCTTGATTTTCAAGCCAATATATTTTCTTTGTTATTCAAGCCAAAGGGCGGTAAGTTTCCTTTATAGAGGATTCGGACAAGGCGGTTCTAATGGTGTACTTTTTGTTTTGATCTGACTCTTTTTTCAGGAGTTGGGGGGTTTTATATTTCTTAACATTGGAGGTGATGGTCTCTTACTAGGTTGCTAGCTACCGCTGCAACCCGGATACAAACCAAAAAAAGTTTGGTTCCAGAATACAATAATAAATTTGAACTGAGATGAAAAAAATTTTTCTTCCAGGAGACAAAAAGCAAAACTAATTTTAGAATTTTCATGTATTTTTGTTGTTTAAATTAAAAAATTACTATTACTGATTAGGCATCATAAATATTTTTGCAGTTTACGTAATAATTTCAGCGATTAAGCCAAAAAATAAAATTTTGGTTCCAGGAGTTTTGGTTACTATTGAGACAAGTAGCTATTATTACTATAGAGTTCATTACCATGAACTGTTTTATTGCTTCAAAATTCAAATATCTTTGAAAAGACAGCAGTATGAAAATACATCAAAAATGCAATTTTTTTGACAAAATTGATTCTACTTTAAAAAGTATTTTATTTTTAATTACAAAAGTGACTAGATGTTGCAATTTCTTTAAAATGAGCTATTATACAGCTCTCTATGATTTTCCAGTGCCCAGCTAGCTGAGGAGAAAAATCAAGCGGAAAGAAAAAAATATCCCGTTTGTGGAGTATAACGTGGTAAAAGTCTATTTTCTTGATTTTCAAGCCAATATATTTTCTTTGTTATTCAAGCCAAAGGGCGGTAAGTTTCCCTTATAGAGGATTCGGACAAGGCGGTTCTAATGGTGTACTTTTTGTTTTGATCTGACTCTTTTTTTAGGAGTTGGGGGTTTTTATATTTCTTAACATTAGAGGCGATCGTCTCTTACTAGGTTGCTAGCTACCGCTGCAACCCGGATATTATACCATTTATGATGTACTATATCGGTCCTTTATGTACGTTGCTAGCTACCGCTGCAACCCGGATAATAAACTGACTACAAACAGGAAAAAGCCTACGGCTTTTTCTTCTTTGAAATAGCAAGAGATGAACCTCAAACAATCAAGTAGCTAACTAATTAAATTGTATGCATTGTTGGTTATTTCAATGTTCGTTAATAAAATTTAGTATAGGCAAGAGGTCGTTCTTTATTATAAACTTTATTATGTTGAATTAAAATCGTTTAATTTAAAATTTAAATAGGTTAGAGGTCGATCTTTACTATATTTTTTCGACTCGCGTGAGACCATATTTTTTCAAGGTTTAAAATTATTAAGTACACAATACCCCGTGTCGAGTATCTAAAACCTAGCATAAAAAAAAACTAATTTTTAAATTTTCAGGTATTTACACTGTTTGAATTACAAAATTAGTATTATTGGTTAGACACCAAAAATATTTTTGCAGTTTACATAATAAGTTTAGCGATTCTGGACTGAAAACTAAAATAATTGCAATTATAAGACAATAATATAGAGATACGTACTTTACGGGTTACAAACCAAAAAAAGTTTAGTTCCAGGATACAATAATAACTTTGAACTGAGATGAAACAAAATTTTCTTCCAGGAGACAAAATGTAAAACTAATTATAAAATTTTCATGTATTTTTGTTGTTTAAATTAAGAACTTACTATTACTGATTAGGCATCATAGATATTTTTGCAGTTTACATAATAATTTTAGCGATTAAGCCAAAAAAGAAAATTTTGGTTC
The DNA here is from genome assembly GCF_049724085.1 of Artemia sp. Qi Xiang Cuo. Lineage (NCBI taxonomy): Eukaryota > Metazoa > Arthropoda > Branchiopoda > Anostraca > Artemiidae > Artemia > Artemia sp. Qi Xiang Cuo. The sequence continues at coordinate 68,510,379 of NC_142796.1, read as the reverse complement.
CAGGAGTTTCGGTTACTATTGAGACAAGTAGCTATTATTACTAAAGAGTTCATTACCATGAACTGTTTGATTGCTTCAAAATTCAAATATCTTTGAAAAGACTGCAGTAAGAAAATACATCAAAAATGCAATTTTTTTGACAAAATTGATTCTACTTTAAAAAGTATTTTATTTTTAATTAAAAAAGTGACTAGATGTTGCAATTGCCTTTAAAATGAGCTATTATACAGCTCTCTATGATTTTCCAGTGCCCAGCTAGCTGAGCAGGAAAAAAAAGCGGAAAGAAAAAAATATCCCGTTTGTGGAGAATAGCGTGGTAAAAGTCAATTTTCTTGATTTTCAAGCCAATATATTTTCTTTGTTATTCAAGCCAAAGGGCGGTAAGTTTCCTTTATAGAGTTTTCGGACAAGGCGGTTCTAATGGTGTACTTTTGTTTTGATCTGACTCTTTTTTTAGGAGTTGGGGGTTTTTATATTTCTTAACATTGGAGGTGATCGTCTCTTACTAGGTTGCTAGCTACCGCTGCAACCCGGATACAACCCAGATATATAGAATGTAAACCTGATTACAAACAGGAAAAAGCCTACGGCTTTTTCTTCTTTGAAATAGTAAGAGACGAACCTCAAACAATCAAGTAGCTAACTAAGTCCAATGTATGCAATGGTTTCTATTCCAATGATCGTTTTTTAATGTATCTATTTCATTTCTTACTATTGCTCGGATACCATGGATATTTTTGCAGTTTACACAAGCTGCAAAGAACGAGCTGTAAACTGAGAAAAATTTTACGAATGTTTTACCGGGATTACGAAAAATATTCAAAATTAAAGATTAAAATTATCTCTGAAAGAATAGATTTTGTTGAAAAGTCAGCTAGAGATGCTTTCGCAAAACTTCATAGTAATATCCAAAAGAAATGTTGCATGTTTAGTGAAAAGCTTCCAAGGCATGGACCGGCAACTGTGGAACAGTTTACAGATGTAATGGGAAATCTATACTATTGCTCGGATACCATGGATATTTTTGCAGTTTACACAAGCTGCAAAGAACGCACATGCTGATCTTTGTAAACTGAGAAAAATTTTACGAATGTTTTACCGGGATTACGAAAAATATTCAAAATTAAAGATTAAAATTATCTCTGAAAGAATAGATTTTGTTGAAAAGTCAGCTAGAGAAGCTTTCGCAAAACTTCATAGTAATATCCAAAAGAAATGTTGCTTGTTTAGTGAAAAGCTTCCAAAGTAAGGACCGGCAACTGTGGAACAGTTTACAGATGTAATGGGAAATCTTATACATCACTGTGAATATATGGAGGCATAATTGTCCTTTACTTAGTTTCAGCTTAAACTCAATGATCGAGCCTTTATATACTACATCCAACGACTATGACGTCATTGATCAATATTGTATATACAAAATTAAGTTTTTCATGAAAAATAATTAATAAAAAAAAAAGTGCAAAAGGCGCTAGATCTAGAGATTTCCTTTAAAATGAGCCATTGAACAACTCTCTACGATGTTCCAGTGCCAAGCTATCTCTGGAAACAAAAGAAAGAAAAAAATATCCCGTTTGTGCATAATAACGTGGTTAAAGTCAATTTTCTTGATTTTCAAGCCAATATATTTTCATTGTTATTCAAGCCAAGAGGTGGTAAGTTTCCTTTATAGGAGTTTAGGACAAGGCGGTTCTAATGGTGTACTTTTTGTTTTGATCTGACTATTTTTCTAGGAGTTAGGGGTTTTTATATTTCTTAACATTGGACGTGATCGTCTCTTACTAGGTTGCTAGCTACCGCTGCAACCCGGATTACCACGAACTGTTTGACTATGATGAATTCTTAAGGGAAATAATTAAAATTAATTTGTGTTATATTATCTTATCGAAGGATAAATATGTGTTACATTATCCTCTATATAATGATGCCTTTTAATACTTCAGTTACTATGGGCTACAGTTCGTTCTTTAATGTCATGCAGGTTTTTTGCGGAAAAATTTATTCTCTTTCAGAAATAATTGATTTTAGTTACTAATAATTTTTAACCCAATTAATTTCCTTTAAAATGAGCTATTGAACAACTCTCTACGATGTTTCAGTGCCAAGCTACTCTGTGGAAAAGAAAGAAAAAAATAAAAACAAAAATGTCGTTTGTGGAGAATAACGTGGTTAAAGTCAATTTTCTTGATTTTCAAGCCAGTATATTTCCCTTGCTGTTCAAGCCAAATGACAGAAAGTTTGCTATACAGGGGTTTCAGACAAGGCGGTTCTAATGGTGAACTTTTTGTTTTGATCTGACTCCTTTTTTAGGAGCTATGCGTTTTTTTATTTATTAACATTGGACGTGATCGTCTCTTACTAGGTTGCTAACTACCGGTGCAACCCGGATAATAGATGATTTTATAAAAAAAACCTAATTGACAAATACCATGTATAATGAACTATATCGGTCCTTTATGTAACTATAATTTTACGAATGTTTTACCGGAATTACGAAAAATTTTCAAAATTAAAGACTAAAATTATCTCTGAAAGAATAGATCTTGTTGAAAAGTCAGCTAGAGATGCTTTCGCAAAACTTCATAGTAATATCCAAAAGAAATGTTGCATGTTTAGTGAAAAGCTTCCAAGGTATGGACCGGCAACTTTGGAACAGTTTACAGATTTAATGGGAAATCTTATACATCACTGTGAATATATGGAGGCATAATTGTCCTTTAATTAGTTTCACCTTAAATTCGATGATCCAGCCTTTATGTACTAATACTAACTACATCCAACGACTATGACGTCATTGATCAATATTGTATATACAAAATTAAGTTTTTCGTAAAAAATAATTATTTTAAAAAAAAATTTAGTAGAAATGACACTAGATCTAGAGATTTCCTTTAAAATTTTCCATTGAACAACTCTACGATGTTCCAGTGCCAAGCTATCTGTGGAAAAGAAGAAGAAGAAGAAGAAAGAAAAAAATATCCCGTTTGTGGGATATTTTTCTTGGCCGAGTGGTCCAAGGTGCTGGTGTTAGTCACCAGTCTCTTCGGAGGTGTGGGTTCAAATCCTAACACTGGTATACGATTATGACGTCATTGATCAATCTTTAATATGACATATGCAATTTTTCGTACAAAACTGATTCTATTTTAAAAATAAATTGTATTAAGTACAAAAAGTTTTTAACGCCATTAATTTCCTTTAAAATGAGCCATTGAACAACTCTCTACGATGTTCCAGTGCCAAGCTATCTGTGGAAAAGAAGAAGAAGAGGAAGAAAGAAAAAAATATCCCGTTTGTGGAGAATAACGTGGTTAAAGTCAATTTTCTTGATTTTCAAGCCAATATATTTTCTTTGTTATTCAAGCCAAAGGGCGGTAAGTTTCCTTTATAGGAGTTTCGAACAAGGCGGTTCTAATGGTGTACTTTTTGTTTTGATCTCACTCTTTATTTAGGAGTTATGGGTTTTAATATTTCTTAACATTGGACGTGATCGTCTCTTACTAGGTTGCTAGCTACCGCTGCAACCCGGATCAAACCAATATATTTTCTTTGTTATTCAAGCCAAAGGGCGGTAAGTTTCCTTTATAGGGGTTTCGGACAAGGCGGTTCTAATGGTGTACTTTTTGTTTTGATCTGACGCTTTTTTTTAGGAGTTAGGGTTTTTATATTTCTTAACATTGGACGTGATCGTCTCTTACTAGGTTGCTAGCTACCGCTGCAACCCGGATACTAGGTTGCTAGCTACCACTGCAACCCGGATTACTCCAATGATCGTCTTTTAATGAATTTTTATTATAATTCTTTACTATAACAACCAGGATGACGTCAGTTACAACTTGGGTTTCTTTTTATGCTATATCATTACAAACAGGAAAAAGCCTACGGCTTTTTCTATTTTGAAATAGTAAGAGACGATCCTCAAGCAATCAAGTAGCTATCTAAGTCCAATGTATGCAGTGGTATATTATTCCAATGACCGTATTTTAATGTAATTTTCTTGAATTTCAGGCTAATATATTTCCCTTGCTGTTCAAGCCAAGGGACTGAAAGTTTCCTATACAGGGGTTTCGGACAAGGCAGTTCTAATGGTGTACTTTTTGTTTTGATCTGACTCCTGTTTTAGGAACTATGAGTTTTTATATTTCGTAACATTGGACCTGATCGTCTCTTACTATTTTGCTAGCTACCGCTGCAACCCAGACTAGGTTGCTAGCTACCGCTGCAACCCGGATAATTGACAAACACCATTTATGATGAGCTATATTCTTCCTTTATGTAACTACACCTGGAACCACTATATATCAGTTAGTATGGGAGAGAGATCGTTCTTTACTGTAATCAGTTTCTGAAGGATTGCAGCTTCCGGTATTTCAGGTAAATTATCAACACCAACCGCTTTTTCAGCAAGACGTGCTTCAAGTATTTTATTTAAATCTTCTAGGGTGTATGCATGTATTGTTTTATAGAGACTGTTGTTCTCTCTTAACCACAACAGTGCTTCATGGACTTTTCTCAGATCTATTAGTGCAGTCCAAACATTCTTGTTGTAAGTAGGCTGACCATTGACAATGACTACAAAACAATCAATGTTAAGAAGTTTTTCAGTCTGAATATCTGCATTTGCTTGCACATCAACAGGTAGATATACTATTCTCCCCTTAAGAGCGTCAGCAAGTTCTGTTCTAGGCCTCTTCAATGCAGTTACTAGCCCTAATCTGACGATCGTAGGACAAGGCATTACAAATCGAATCATTGCCATTTCAAAATTATTTAAACACTTTATACATTCTGGTGTACAGTCTATAGGAACGTTATTTAATACTGATCGGACATTCTCCTGACTTTTCAACATTTTCCCAGCACAGTAATCACAGACAAAGAATGAATCTATGACATCCTCTTTCCAACCTGTACATTGAATTAGTTGTTCTCTGTCATCTTTGGGTATGTCCTGTTATAGGTGTTCTAAAACCGTGGCCATCATTACATCAAAACCTTTCTTATTTGAAAGGGATCTTAGACTCTTCAATTGGTATTTTGTCTTTATCTGCTCACAACTGTCACAATGCATTGTGGGGTATACATCCCTGATGTTAGCTACCTTATCAAGACTCTTACCAAATAATTTTATTATTGTATTTTCATCCACAGAAACTCTAATATTGCTATCACCGTAAATGAAGTCTTGACTATTATTACGACAGAGTCTACTTGACACTTCTTCTATGTAATGACTTAGTTCCTTGTACGAGCCCTCGACTTTTAGTAGATTAATATGTTGTATAATCTTACATTTTGATACTGCCTTATATACGCTATTAATGAAACAGTTCAAGACAGGAAAATGTGGAGCTAGTGCCCTTAGAGAACGCAAATAGCTCTGACATCCCTCATTTGGGCTACAGTATAACGAATGCCCATGCTTTCTTGTGTCCCTGTAATTGATTTCACAATAATCCAAGCCGCCAAGGTAGAAATTAACCACTTTGTCAGTTGAAAATTTTAATGCTATATTATTTTCAAGGATATCAAAAAGAATTGGACATAATTCAATATCCGTCGGAAAGAGCTTGCAGATATCAAGGTGACATTGCCAAGTAACCTGCTGCCCAATTTTTGGTTTTGAATGTTTACTCAGATTGTTATAGGTGACTTCAGCCATCATAATTTCCTTGTCAGATCTAGTTTCAGAGCATTTTTCAATAGTTATCTCGTACTTTCCAGGACAGTTTGTTCTACTACACAGAGAATTTTTTGCCAAATATTCAGTAGAACTAAGAGAACTGTTTAAAACACAGTTAGAAATACTTTTTTCTTGGGTCGGTGTTCCAGGAATTTGTTCTAAATCATTAGTCTTACAAACACATTTACTAATAACCCTAACAGGCTCGTTTTCGCCATAATTGAAAAACATTGCTTTTCCTTCGCTGTTGATAGGTATGCTTGTATATATATTTTTATTGCTGCTACATAAACTGCAATTGCTCCTTCCAAAATTAATATACGAATTTTCTAAGAAGTACGCCTCCGTATATTCACTGTGTTGTCGAACATTTTCCATTGCATCCATAAACTGTTCCGCAGTTGCCAATCCATACCTTGGAAGCTTTTCGTTAAACTGACAACATTTCTTTTGGATATTGCTATGAAGCTTTGCCAAAGAATTTCTAGCCGACTTTTCAACAGCATCCGCTCTCAACAGCATCAGCGTTTTTGCCATCTTCTTGTATTTCTGAATTTAATTTTTTCCCTTTGTCCTTATGCGTTCTTCGGTACAACCTCGCAGAGAATTTAATTTTTTCATTATAGATTTTGTCACCCCAGTAACGCTCCTTGATCTTTTGTTTGGCTGTCTCAATTTTTACTTCTCGATACACCTGGACGGTTGAATACCTTTACAACATTTCTTTTGGATATTACTATGAAGCTTTGCCAAAGAATTTCTAGCCGACTTTTCAACAGCATCCGCTCTTTCAAAGAGAATTTTAATCTGTAATTTTGAATACTTTTCGTGATCCTGGTAAAACATGCGTTACATGTTTCTCAATTTACAAAGATCAGCCTGCATTTTTTCCATCTTTTTGTATTTCTGAATGTAATTTTTCCCTTTGTCCTTATGTGTTCTTCGGTACAACCTCTCAGAGAATTTAATTTTTTCATTATAGCTTTTGTCACCCCAGTATCTACCCATTTTTCTGGTAGCAACTTTTTTCTTATGTTTGTTTCGGTAATCTTCATCATTATCATACCGTTCCTTGCTCTTTTGTCTAGCCTGCTCAATTGTTGCTTCTCTCTAAAGTTTATCATTATGATAACGCTCCTTGATCTTTTGTCTAGCCTGCTCAATTCTTGCTTCTCTGTAATATTCATCATTATCATACCGTTCCTTGCTCTTTTGTCTAGCCTGCTCAATTGTTGCTTCTCTGTAATCTTCATCATTACCATACCGTTCCTTGATCTTTTGTTTGGCTGTCTCAATTTTTGCATGTCTATAATCTTCATCATTGTGATAACACATCTTGCTGTTTTGTTTTGCTCTCTCAATTATTACTTCTCGATACACCTGGTCGGTTGAATACCTTTGCTTTTTTCTTTTCAAGTTACTATCTCTGTTGTTTGTGTAGTACTGTTTTTTCAACTTGCGTGCAGCTTGCTTGATTGAAACCATTATGTAATTATGAATGAGAACATTTACAGTTCTGACGCTTCTTATATACTAATTATGAGGTCACGGCGTAATGATTTTATTTCATGATGACGTCATGGCACAATGATATTATTTCATGACGTCTTCAGAAACCACAACATAATATCGTGTTTTTCTATTCACGTCATAGCTCTAATATAAAGCTATGACGACATTTATTATTTATCTAGTAGGGTTTCAGACAAGGTAATTCTAATCATGTACTTTTGTTTTGATCTGACTCTATTTTTAGGAGTTTTTTTATATTTATTAGCATTGGACTAATCGTCTCTTACTAGGTTGCTAGCTACTGCTGCAACCCAGATTCACATATATATTATTTATGAGAGGAAGCCTGGCCGAGTGGTTCAAGGCACTGGTGTTAGCCACCAGTCTCTTCGGAGGCGTGGGTTCAAATCTTACCGCTGGTATACGATTATGTTTGAAATACTGCAGTGTGAAAAGACATCAAAAATGCAGTTTTTGGTGAAAAATTTATTCACTTTTAGAAATAATTTATTTTAGTTACAAAAGGTTTTTAACCCAATTAATTTCCTTTAAAATGAGCCATTGAACAACTCTCTACGATGTTCCAGTGCCAAGCTATCTCTGGATACAAAAGAAAAAAAGAGAAAAAAATATCCCGTTTAGGCAGAATGTTGTAGTAGCTGCCACTTTTCTTGATTTTCAAGCCAATATATTCCCCTTGCTGTTCAAGCCAAGGGACAGAAAGTTTCCTATACAGGGGTTTCGTACAAGGCTGTTCTAATGGTGTACTTTTTGTTTTGATCTGACTCCTCTGTTAGGAACTATGGGTTTTTATATTTCTTAACATTGGACGTGATCGTCTCTTACTAGGTTGCTAGCTACCGCTGCAACCCGGATCCCAGTGCCCAGCTAGCTGAGGAGGAAAGAAAAGCGGAAAGAAAAAAATATCCCGTTTGTGGAGAATAACGTGGTAAAAGTCAATTTTCTTGATTTTCAAGCCAATATATTTTCTTTGTTATTCAAGCCAAAGGGCGGTAAGTTTTCTTTATAGAGGATTTGGACAAGGCGGTTCTAATGGTGTACTTTTTGTTTTGATCTGACTCTTTTCTTTGGAGTTGGGGGGTTTTATATTTCTTAACATTGGAGGTGATCGTTTCTTACTAGGTTGCTAGCTACCGCTGCAACCCGGAATCTTTTAATGAATCTTTATTATAATTCTTTACTATAACAACCAGGATGACGCCAGTTACAACTTGGGTTTCTTTTTCTGCTATATCATTACAAACAGGAAAAAACCTACGGCTTTTTCTTCTTTGAAATAGTAAGACACGATCCTCAAGCAATCAAGTAGCTATCTAAGTCGGTTCTAATGGTTCTAATGGTGTACTTTTTGTTTTTAGCTGACTCCTTTCTTAGGAACTATGAGTTTTTATATTTCGTAACATTGTACATGATCGTCTCTTACTAGGTTGCTAGCTACCGCTGCAACCCAGACTAGGTTGCTAGCTACCGCTGCAACCCGGATAATTGACAAACACCATTTATGATGAGCTATATACGTCCTTTATGTAATCTTTAACATTAATTATAATCTTATTTTAATTACTATGGGCTGGAAGTATGTTCTCTACTGTAATTTGATTTATATCTAATATTCATGTAAACATCTTTAATTCTCTCTTAACAACAAGGGTTCGTAGCTCAGAGGTAGAGCAATCGACTGCAGATCGATAGGTCACCGGTTCGAATCCGGTCGGGCCCTAGTTTTTCAGAAAGTAATTATGGTTTAAAAATCTAATCACTGGTCTTTTACCCCAAACAAGATTTTAATTTATGTCTAATATTAATCATTAAGGAAAATGCATCATCTATATAATGATTTCTTATAATACTTCAATTACTATGGATGAGAGTTCGTTCTTTAATGTAATGCTTTGATCTTACTCTATTTTTAGGAGTTTTGGGTTTTTATATTTCTTAGCATGGGACTGATCGTCTCTTACTAGGTTGCTAGCTACTGCTGCAACCCAAATTATAAGAAGCAGCCTGGCCGAGTGGTCCAAGACACTGGCGTTAGCCACCAGTCTCTTTGGAGGCGTGGGTTCAAATCTTACCGCTGGTATACGATTATGTTTGAAAGACTGCAGTGTGAAAAGACATCAAAAATGCAGTTTTTGCTGGAAAAATTTATTCTCTTTTAGAAATAATTTATTTTAGTTACTATAGATTTTTAACCCAATTAATTTCCTTTAAAATGAGCTATTGAACAACCCTCTACGATGTTCCAGTGCCAAGCTATCTATGGAAAAGAAAAAAAGAAAAAAAAAAGAAAAAAATATCCCGTTTAGGCAGAATGTTGTAGTAGCTGCCACTTTTCTTGATTTTCAAGCCAATATATTTCCCTTGCTCGTTCAAGCCAAGGGACAGAAAGTTTCCTATACAGAGGCTTCGGACAAGGCGGTTCTAATGGTGTACTTTTTGTTTTGATCTGACTCCTCTGTTAAGAACTATGGGTTTTTATATTTCTTAACATTGGACGTGATCGTCTCTTACTAGGTTGCTAGCAACCGCTGCAACCCGGATTCAAAAATCTTTGAAAAGACTGCAGTATGAAAAGACATCAAAAATGCAGTTTTTAGTGGAAAAATGTATTCTGTTTTAAAAATATTTTGTTTATTTTATTTATTTAGTTAGCTGCCAATTTTCTTGATTTTCAAGCCAATATATTTCCATTGCTGTTCAAGCCAAGAGACAGAAAGTTTCCTATACAGGTATTCAGGACAAGGCAGTTCTAATGGTGTACTTTTTGTTTTGATCTGACTCTTTTCAGATTAAATGTTTTTTCATACTGCAAGCTATTCAAAGACATATGATTATTATAGCAAGTCCAATTTCTAACAACGATTTCTACTAAGCTTCAGATTTTTGGTTTAATGTTTTAAGGTTTTTTAATTTTTGTAATCCCTTGTTAAAGTATATACAAATATTTATGTAATTACCAGTTTTTTTTTCTCTTTACGCAATAAAATTTCTTTTCATACTGCAATCTCTTCAAAGATATTTGATACCTGAGTGCACTCGGCACGCTGTAGATACAGCTGAAACTTAGTAAAGGACAGCATGGGAAATATTTGACCTAGTTAGCTGCCTGATTCTCTGAGTTTTGTCTCTTAGTATTCAAAATAAGAAAAAGCCTTTTGTTTTTCCTGTTTGTAATTTTTTTTGGGGAAATTAGGGTTATATTACAGAACGAACTGTTGCCTATAATAGATGAAAATGTAAGAAAATTCATCTTTTTAAATGGAAATACAAATTTAATCTCGAGTCAGGTACGTTAGAACCTAACAAAAATTTTAACTAATTTATAAATTTTAAGGTATTTTTCAAGTTTGAATTAAAATATTCAAATCTTTGCTCAGATACTATAAATATTTTTACAGTTTACATACTAACTTTAGAGATCCTGAACTGAGAAAAAAATAAAATGAAAGTTTCTTGTCGAAAGATAAACGTTTATAAGTATTGCACTCACCTATAAGGTCATATATGGTTATACGAGACAAATCAACCTCTTTGTTTAATTCTTAAATATTGTGAACGGTAAAATTTTCAGTATGATTACAATAACTTTATATTCGTTCTTTATTATAATAAATTGCGTAAAGAGCAAAAAACTGGTAATTGCACAAATATTTGTATATATTTTGACAAGGAATTACAACAATTCAAAAACCTTAAAAAAGAAAACCAAAAGTTTGAAGCTTAGTAGAAATCGTTGTTTTCAGGAAAATTTTCATCCTGTTATATTCTTGCCTATAAAAATTATTTAGACAGGTCAGAACTTTGAGAAAAATCTTTAAGAGCCTTAATTTCACGAAAAAAAATATTTATTTGAGTGACATCATTTTTATTAAATCAGTATTGTAATGACGTTGTCAGACTTGTCACACTTATGAAGATGAATTTAAAATTTTCAGGTATGGAGAATTACATTAAATTGCATAAAGAACAAAAAACTGGTAATTGCAAAAATATTGATATATATTTTCACAAGGGATTACAACAATTTCAAAACATTAAAATAGAAAAATAAAAGTTTGAAGCTTATTAGAAATCGTTGTGAGAAATCGAACTTGCTGTAACAATCAAATATCTTTGAATAGGATGCAGTATGAAAAGACATTTAATTGACTAAAAACCAAAAAAACTGGTAATGCCAAAAATATTTGTAAATATTTTAACAAGAGATTATAACAATTCAAAAACCTTACAAAATAAAACCAAAAGTTCGAAACCTAGTAGAAATCGTTGTTAGAAATTGGATTTGCTTTAATGATCAAATATGTTTGAAAACAGTTCATGGTATGGAACTGTACAGTAAGAGCGACCCGTCTCAATAGTAACCGAAACGCTAAAAAACAGAATTTTGATACCAATAGATACATCAAAAGAAATGGATTTTAATGCTGATTTTAAATATTTATATTTCATCAAGTTTAGTTATACCCTTCAAAAGTTACCCTACAAAAGTCGAACCCCCCCCCTCAGTGGCTTCGTTTGAGGGGGGAAGGGGGTGGGGGCATTTTCCCCTCTCTCCTCAGTAATTTGGAGAAAAATTGCTATATAGCCCAGGTCCTTTGATTCTCCGGATATGGATCCCTCTTGCCCCTCCCCTCCCGGAGCTACGCTCCACATAGGAAGTAGTCCTTTGGCAGTTAGGACATCAGCTGTACTGCAAGTCTGCAAGACATTTTCATTTGAGTCTTGAAAATTTCAATTTTTAAGCGAAGGAGCAATTTTTACTTTTTAATTTACTTACAGGTTGGCGTTTTTTTTAATTGTTTATGTTTTACTATTTTTATTATTAGGCAAAAACAAGTGAAAGAGCCACGGGTGTCCGTCTCTGAATTCCACTGGCCTTAGACCTGTTTTCTTTCTTCTACTAGCTTTAGACCTGGCCGTAGACTGGTTTTAATTCTACTGGCCTCGGACCTGCTCTCTTTCTTGTTTTGCTATATTTCTTTTCGTGATATATTTCAATCACGCCCCATAGTAAAAACTAATGTAACCCATAACTCATGGAAAAAGATTCAGATCAAAACAAAAAGTACACTATTAGAACCGCCTTGTCCAAAACTTCTATATAGCAAACTTACCATCCTTTGGCTTGAATAACAAAGAAAATATATTGGCTTGAAAATCAAGAAAATCAACTTTAACCACAATATTCTCCACAACCGGCATCTTTTATTCTTCTCGCTTCTTTTTCTTCATAGCTAGCTAGGCCCTGGAAAATCATAGAGACCTGTATAATAGATCATTTTAAAGGAAATTGCTACATCTAGTGACTTTTGTAATTAAAAATAAAATGGTTTTTTAGTAGAATCAATTTTGTCCAAAAAATTGCATTATCATGTATTTTCATACTGCCGTCTTTTCAAAGATATTTGAATTTTGAAGCAATTAAACAGTTCATGGTAATGAGCTCTATAGTAATAATAGTTATTAGTCTCAATCGTAACCAAAACTCTAAAGAACGAAATTTTTATATCAATAGATACATCAAAGCAAGCAGTTTGTGATAACGAACTGTATGTCGTATAGTAAGAGCGACTCGCCTCAATAGTAATCCGGGTTGCAGCGGTAGCTAGCAACCTATTAAGAGACGTTCACGCCCCATAGTAAAAACTAAATTAACCCATAACTCCTGAAAAAAAATTAAGATGAAAACAAAAGGTACACTATTAGAACCGCCATGTCCAAAACTTCTATGCAGCAAACTTACCGTCCTTTGGCTTTAATAACAAAGAAAATATATTGGCTTGAAAATCAAGAAAATTGACTTTAACCATGATATTCTCCACTATTGAGACGAGTCGCTGTTACTATACAGTTCGTTACAGAGAACTGTTTGAAATTACTATAAAGTTTTTTAATAATAACTGATTGACAATACTGACGGTTAGAGTTCGGTCTTTAAGTTATAATATACTGTTAAAATTATTTCTTAAATTGACATTTCTTGGTGTAGTGGTTAGCACTTAGGACTTTGAATCCTGCAATCTGAGTTCAAATCTGGTTGGAAGGTTTCTATGAAATGTACCTTACTTATATTACCATTTGGGTTTCTGCCGTATTTCTTTATTTTCAAAATTAAATTAGTTACTATGGCCTAGAGTTAGTTCTTTACCATATCATAACAGTTTATTATATTATAATAATTATTTCTGTTAATTTCAAAAGGTTTTTATATACAGCAGTTTCCTTTAAAATGAGCCAACACAGCTCTTTGTTATGACCTTGAACTGTTTGATTTAATACTTCAGTTACTATGGGTTACAGTTCGTTCCTAATTGTAAAAAAATTCTATCTTTTAGAGTTAAGGTTACTATTGAGACGAGTCGCTCTTACTATACAGTTTGTTACCATGAACTGTTTGATACATCCGAGGATCAATCCTTTATGTACTACAACCCAGAAAAACCTTATTACAAACAGGAAAAAGTCTACGACTTTTTCTTCTTTGAAATAGTAAGAGACGAACCTAAAACAATCAAGTAGCTAACTAAGTCCAATGTATGCAATGGTCTGTAATTCCAATGATGGTCTTTTAATGTATTAATGTAACTTCATATCAGTCTAATGGTGGGATTTGTAGTTCAATTATTATAGGCTATAGTTCGTTCTTTACTATAAATTTTTTAGGAACTATGAGTTTTTATATTTCGTAGCATTGGACGTGATCGTCTCTTACTAGGTTGCTAGCTACCGCTGCAAGCCGGATAATTGACAAATACCATTTATGATGAGCTATATTCGTCCTTTATGTAATAATATAAATACTGTAATCTTCACTATAGTAAAGTTGCCTATGCAAGTTAGTATAGGGAAGAGTTTGATCTTTATTATAAATTTCTTAACACTGGACGTGATCGTCTCTTACTAGGTTGCTAGCTACCGCTGCAACCCGGATCTAGTGCCAAGCTATCTGTGGAATTACTAACCTATACTATAATTCAGTGGCGTATAAAATTTAGTATAGGCATGAGGTCGTTCTTTATTATAACAGAAAGAAAAAGCGGAAAGAAAAAAATATCCCGTTTGTGGAGAATAACGTGGTAAAAGTCAATTTTCTTGATTTTCAAGCCAATATATTTTCTTTGTTATTCAAGCCAAAGGGAGGTAAGTTTCCTTTATAGAGGATTCGGAGAAGGCGGTTCTAATGGTGTACTTTTTGTTTTGATCTGACTCTTTTTTTAGGAGTTGGGGGGTTTTATATTTCTTGACATTGGAGGTGATCGTCTCTTACTAGGTTGCTAGCTACCGCTGCAACCCGGATTAAATATAAATAGTTATAAATAGTATAGGGAAGAGTCCAATATATGCAATGGTGTGCTTTTCTAATGATCGTCCTTTAATATAAACTATGGACTAAAGTTCGTTCTTTAATGTAAAAATTCGATGATCCAGCCTTTATGTAACCCGGATTAAAAAATTATTATCATATCTTATATGTAACTTTTATTTTATAAGTCTTCGATAGTCTAATGGTAAGTATGCCCACTTGTTACCTGGGAGAAGGGGGTTCGATTCCCCGTCGGGGAGAACTTTTTATATGTTGAATTAAAAGCACTATCTTTTCAATTTAAAATTAAAAAAAGAAACTTGTTTATTTACATTCTAGCTAAAATAATGAAGATAATATGAATGAACCACAGTGTTCAGTTTCTTTGGACTTGAGTTCGTTTTTTAACTATAAATACAAACAGGAAAAAGCCTACGGCTTTTTCTTCTTTTAAATAGTAAGAGACGAAACTCAAACAATCAATTAGCTAACTAAGTCCAATGTATGGAATGGTTTGTCATTTCAGTGATTGTCTTTTAATGTAAAAATATAAATACTGTAATCTTAACTATAGTGAAGTTGCGTATGCAAGTTAGTATAGGGAAGAGTTTGATCTTTATTATACAACCCGGATTATTATAGGCAAGAGGTCGTTATTTATTAAAAAAATAATTTGTTTTAATTACAAAAGGTTCTTAATCCCATTAATTTCCTTTAAAATGAGCCACTGAACAGCTCTCTACGATGTTCCAGTGCCAAGCTATCTGTTGAATTACTAACCTATACTATAATTAAGTGGCGTATAAAATTTAGTATAGGCAAGAGGTCGTTCTCTATTATAATTTATTATAATTTAAAATGATCCATTGAACAACTCTCTACGATGTTCCGGTGCTAAGCTATCTATGGAATATAAAGTTTAAAATACAACCTTACCACAAACTGTTTGATTGCTTCAAACATCAAATGTCTTTGAAAAGACAGCAGTATGGAAAGACATCAAAAATACAGTTTTTAGTGGACAAATTTATCCTCTTTTAAAGTAATTTAGTTACAAAAAGTTTTTAACCCAATTAATTTCCTTTAAAATGAGCCATTGAACAACTTTCTACGATGTTCCAGTGCAAAGCTATCTCTGGATAACAAGAAAGAAAAAATATCCCGTTTAGGCAGAATGTTGTAGTAGCTGCCACTTTTCTTGATTTTCAAGCCAATATATTTCCCTTGTTGTTCAAGCCAAATGACAAAAAGTTTTCTATATAGGGGTTTCGGACAAGGCGGTTCTAATGGTGTACTTTTTGTTTTGATCTGACTCCTTTTTTTTAGGAACTATGGGTTTTTATATTTCTTAACATTGGACGTGATCGTCTCTTACTAGGTTGCTAGCTACCGCTACAACCCGGATACATTGGACGTGATCGTCTCTTACTAGGTTGCTAGCTACCACTGAAACCCGGATTACTATAACAACCAGGATGACGTCACTTACAACTTGGGTTTCGTTTTGTGCTATATCATTACAAACAGGAAAAATCCTACGGATTTTTCTTCTTTGAAATAGTAAGAGACGAACCTCAAGCAATCAAGTAGCTAACTAAGTCCAAAGTATGCAGTGGTATGTTATTTCAATGATCGTCTTTTAATGTAATATATTTCAGGATGTTAGCTTTATTTTTTGTGTAGTAAAGTTTTCTATTAGTAGAAATTTGGATTGTTCTATTTTGATATTGTTTTTGGTTATTCTTTCTTTTTTTCCACTCGCGTGAGACCATATTTTTTCAAGATTTAAAATTATTAAGCACACAAAATCCCGTGTCGAGTATCTAAAACCTATAATAAAACAAAACTAATTTTAAAATTTTCAGGTATTTATCTTGTTTGAATTACAAAATTAGTATTATTGGTTAGACACCATAAATATTTTTGCAGTTTAAATAATAAGTTTAGTGATTCTGGACTGAAAACTAAAATAATTGCAATTATGAGACAATAATATGGAGATATGTACTTTACGGGTTACAGGATACAATAATAAATTTGAACTGAGATGAAAAAAAAATTTCTTCCAGGAGACAAAAAGCAAAACTAATTTTAGAATTTTCATGTATTTTTGTTGTTTAAATTAAAAAATTACTATTACTGATTAGGCATCATAAATATTTTTGCAGTTTACATAATAATTTTAGCGATTAAGCCAAAAAAGAAAATTTTGGTTCCAGGAGTTTCGGTTACTATTGAGACAAGTAGCTATTATTACTATAGAGTTCATTACATGGACTGTTTTATTGCTTCAAAATTCAAATATCTTTGAAAAGACTGCAGTATGAAAATACATCAAAAATGCAATTTTTTTGACAAAATTGATTCTACTTTAAAAAGTATTTTATTTTTAAATACAAAAGTGACTAGATGTTGCAATTTCCTTTAAAATGAGCTATTATACAGCTCTCTATGATTTTCCAGTGCCCAGCTAGCTGAGCAGAAAGAAAAAGCGGAAAGAAAAAAATATCCCGTTTGTGGAGAATAACGTGGTAAAAGTCAATTTTCTTGATTTTCAAGCCAATATATTTTCTTTGTTATTCAAGCCAAAGGGAGGTAAGTTTCCTTTATAGAGGATTCGGACAAGGCGGTTCTAATGGTGTACTTTTTGTTTTGATCTGACTCTTTTTTTAGGAGTTGGGGGGTTTTATATTTCTTGACATTGGAGGTGATCGTCTCTTACTAGGTTGCTAGCTACCGCTGCAACCCGGACTACACCTGGAACCACCATATATCAGTTAGTATGGGAGAGAGATCGTTCTTTACTGTAAAAATTTCTATTCACGTCATAGCTCTAATATAAATCTATGATGACATTCATTATTTATCTAGTAGGGTTTCAGACAAGGTAATTCTAATGATGTACTTTTGTTATGATCTGACTCTATTTTTAGGAGTTTTGTTATATTTCTTAGCATTGGACTGATCGTCTCTTACTAGGTTGCTAGCTACTGCTGCAACCCAAATTCACATATTTATTTATGAGAGGCAGCCTGGCCGAGTGGTCCAAGGCACTGGTGTTAGCCACCAGTCTCTTCGGAGGCGTGGGTTCAAATCTTACCGCTGGTATACGATTATGTTTGAAAGACTGCAGTGTGAAAAGACATCGAAAATGCAGTTTTTGGTGGAAACATTTATTCTCTTTTAGAAATAATTTAATTTAGTTACAAAAGGTTTTTAACCCAATTAATTTCCTTTAAAATGAGCTATTGAACAACCCTCTACGATGTTCCATTGCCAAGCTATCTCTGGAAACAAAGAAAAGAGAAAAGAGAAAAAAATATCCCGTTTGTGGAGAATCACGTGGTAAAAGTCAATTTGCTTGATTTTCAAGCCAATATATTTCCCTTGCTGTTCACGCCAAGGGACAGAAAGTTTCCTATACAGGGGTTTCGGACAAGGCGGTTCTAATGGTGTACTTTTTGTTTTGATCTGACTCCTTTGTTAGGAACTATGGGTTTTTATATTTCTTAACATTGGACGTTATCGTCTCTTACTAGATTGCTAGCTACCGCTGCAACCCGGATTATTTTAAGAACTATAGATTTTTAACCAAATTAATTTCCTTTAAAATGAGCCATTGAACAACTCTCTACGATGTTCCAGTGCCAAGCTATCTCTGGAAAAGAAGAAACAAGAAAAAAAGAAAAAAAAATATCCCGTTTAGGCAGAATGTTGTAGTACCTGCCACTTTTCTTGATTTTCAAGCCAATATATTTCCCTTGCTGTTCAAGCCAAGGGACAGAAAGTTTACTATACAGGGCTTTCGGACAAGGCGGTTCTAATGGTTTACTTTTTGTTTTGATCTGACTCCTTTTTTAGGAACTATGGGTTTTTATATTTCTTAACATTGGACGTGATCGTCTCTTACTAGGTTGCTAGCTACCGCTGCAACCCGGATATGTAAAAACAGGAAAAAGCCTATGGCTTTTTCTTCTTTGAAATAGTGAGAGACGAAACTCAAACAATCAAATAGCTACTTGATTCCAATGTGTACAATGGTTTGATTATTCTAATGATCGTCTTTGGATGTAATATTGTTCAGACGCCATAAATATTTTTGCAGTTTATAACTTTAGCGATTCTGAACTAAAAACAAAAATAAAATAAAAATTAATTTTTTCAATTTTTACGTCACTTCACTCACAACGTCATATATGGTTAATAGTACACAATGGGTTTTAGATATTACGTTATGTCACTTATTACGTCATATATGGTTATTAGTAGATAATCGGTAAAATATTCGTTATTTATTATAATCAATTTTCTTGATTTTCAAACCAATATATTTTCTTTGTTATTCAAGCCAAAGGGCGGTAAGTTTCATTTATAGGGGTTTCGGACAAGGTGGTTCTAATGGTGTAGTTTTTGTCTTGATCTGACTCTTTTTTAGGAGTTAGGGGTTTTTATATTTCGTAACAATGAACCTGATTGTCTCTTACTAGGTTGCTAGCTACCGCTGCAACCCGGAAACATTTCTTAACATTGGACGTGACGTCTCTTACTAGGTTGCTAGCTACTGCTGCAACCCGAAACAAACCTCTAATCATGAGCCACAGTTTCATCCATTATACTGTAGTAAGGTATCCATTGAATTGATTTTTCCACAAAACTGTGTATATACGGATAAATAGATCCGGGTTGCAGCGGTAGCTAGCAACCTAGTAAGAGACGATCACGTCCAATGTTAAGAAATATAAAAACCCATAGCTCCTAAAAAAGGAGTCAGATCAAAACAAAAAGTACACCATTAGAACCGCCTTGTCCGAAACCCCTGTATAGGAAACTTTCTGTCCCTTGGCTTGAACAGCAATGGAAATATATTGGCTTGAAAATCAAGAAAATTGACTTTAACCACGTTATTCTCGTCAAAAGGGATATTTTTTTCTTTTTTTTTGTATCCAGAGATAGCTTGGCACTGGAACATCGTAGAGGGTTGTTCAATAGCTCATTTTAAAGGAAATTAATTGGGTTAAAAATCTATAGTAACTAAAATAAATTATTTCTAAAAGAGAATAAATTTTTCCAATAAAAACTGTATTTTTGATGCAGTGACGTCATAATTACTATATAAGATCATCATAGTTTTATATTAGAGCTATGACGTGAATAGAGTGACGTCATAATTAGTATATAAGGAAAGTCAAAACTGAAAATTCTCTCATTCTTGATTAGAATAATGGTTAGATCAAAGCAGGCTATACGCAAGTTGAAGAAAGAGTACTACACAAACAACAGATATAGTAACTTGAAAAGAAAAAAGCAAAGGTATTCAACCGACCAGATGTATCGAGAAGTAATAATTGAGAGAGAAAAAAAAAGGTATTCAACCGACCAGGCGTATCGAGAAGTAATAATTGAGAGAGCAAAAGAACGGTATGGTAATGATGAACATTACAGAGAATATAATAAAGAACGACCTCTTACCTATACTAAATTTTATACGCCACTTATTTAATTATAGTATAGGTTAGTAATTCAACAGATAGCATGGCACTGGAACATTGTAGAGAGTTGTTCAATGGCTCATTATCCGGGTTGCAGCGGTATATAATAAAGATCGAACTCTTCCCTATATTAACTTGCATACGCAACTTCACTATAGTTAAGATTACAGTTACAGTAAAGAACGATCTGTCGCCCATAGTAACTGATATACGACTTTACAACCGGAGACTTGATCCGGGTTGCAGCGGTAGCTAGTAACCTAGTAAGAGACGATCACGTCCAATGTTAAGAAATATAAAACCCATAACTCCTAAAAAAAAGTCAGATCAAAACAAAAAGTACACCACCAGAATCGCCTTGTCGGAAACCCATGCATAGTAAACTTTCTGTTATTTGGCTTGAACAACAAGGGAAATATATTGGCTTGAAAATCAAGAAAAGTGGCAGCTACTACAACATTCTACCTAAACGGCATATTTTTTTCTTTCTTCTTTTTTTTTCCACAGATAGCTTGTCACTGGGACATCGTAGAGAGTTGTTCAATGGCTCATTTTAAAGGAAACTAATTGGGTTAAAAATCTTTTGTAACTAAAATAAATTATTTCTAAAAAAGAATAAATTTTTACACTAAAAACTGCTACCAATACTATTACCTAACCTAATCTGAAATTTTTTTGTTGCAACCAAGTCTGGATTAGGTATCCTGTTGCAATTCTTATTATTGTTATTTTTAGTTATTTGATTAGCATTTATTTGAATTGCATTTTGTTATTTGATTAGGAATATACCTAATCACAGGATATTCTAAATACGTTACCATAGGGTTACTGTTTGGAGACGTAAACTCGGCAACACTCCCCACCAGGCTACTATTGTACGTTACCTTACAGTGATTTGAACCTAGATATTTAGAATTTGAATGCAAGGCTTTAAGCCACCGTACTACCGGTACGTGGTTAACCGGTACCGGTTAGTTTTTCATTCAAACTAACAAAATACCTGAAAATTTTTTACATTAAAAGACGATCACTGAAATAACAAACCATTCCATACATTGGACTTAGTTAGATACTTGATTGTTTGAGTTTCGTCTCTTACTATTTAAAAGAAGAAAAAGCCGTAGGCTTTTTCCTGTTTGTATTTATAGTGAAAAAACGAACTCAAGTCCAAAGAAACTGAACCCTGTGGTTCATTCATATTATCTTCATTATTTTAGCTAGAATGTAAATAAACAAGTTTCTTTTTTAAATTTTAGATTGAAAAGATAGTGCTTTTAATTCAACATATTAAAAGGTCTCCCCGACGGGGAATCGAGCCCCCTTCTCCCAGGTAACAAGTGGGCATGCTTACCATTAGACTATCGGAGACTTATAAAATAAAAGTTACATATAAGATATGTTACAATAAGGAACTTTAACTCATAGTAACTTAAGTATTAAATCAAACGGTTCGCTGTCATAGTAAAGAGCTGTGTAATTTCTCATTTTAAATTATAATAAAGATTACAGTATTTATATTATACATCATTATAAATTATAAAAGGTTCAAATATTCGAAGATTATAGAGTTAAAAATTTTCCCACACCGGGAATCGAACCCGAGCCTGTTTTATAGTAAAGAACGAACTCTTGCCCTTAGTTACCTATGTCTTGTCAAATTAGCTAATTAATTTCACCTGATTTTGTTTTAAAAATAATTCCCACACCGGGATTCGAACCCAAGCCAATAAAGTAAAGAAGATTTATAGTAAAGAATGTATTATTACAAACAGGAAAAAGCCTACGGCTTTTTCTTCATTGGAATAGTAAGAGACGAACCTCAAAGAATCAGGCAGCTAACTAAGTCCAATATAAGCAATGGTTTGTTCTTCTAATGATCATCTTTTAATTGTGCGTTTCTTACTAGGTTGCTAGCTACCACTGCCACCCGGATAATGTATTTAATAGGTTACTAGCTACCGCTGAAACCTCGATATTCTTATTTCTGCTACTATGGGCTAAGGTTCGTTCTTTACTGCAAAACTAGCAAAACAGTTTTTAAGTCTGATGAAGATTTAACTGATGTGTCAAAAGTAAGGCTGCAATTCGACGATTTTGTTTTGGCCTTATTATAATTGGTATGGTGAAATAATAATATGCATATGGTTCTTAAATCATACCTCTTTATGGTCCCATTTGGTCTAGTGGCTAGGATAGTTAACTTTCACTTAGGAGGACCGGGTTCGATTCCCGGTGTGGGAAAATTTTTAACTCTATAATCTTCGAACATTCGAACCTTTTATAATTTATAATGAAGTATAATATAAATACTGTAATCTTCACTATAGTGAAGTTGCCTATGCAAGTTAGTATAGGGAAGAGTTCGATCTTTATTATAATCTTAACATTGGACGTGATCGTCTCTTACTAGGTTGCTAGCTACCGCTGCAACCCGGATTGCTAGCTACCGCTGCAACCCAGATTAAAATTTAAAAAAGAAACTTGTTTATTTACATTCTAGCTAAAATAATTAAGATAATATGAATGAACCACAGTGTTCAGTTTCTTTGAACTTGAGTTCGTTTTTTAACTATAAATACAAACAGGAAAAAGCCTACGGCTTTTTCTTCTTTTAAATAGTAAGAGACAAAACTCAAACAATCAAGTAGCTAACTAAGTCCAATGTATGGAATGGTTTGTTATTTCAGTGATCGTCTTTTAATGTAAAAATATAAATACTGTAATCTTAACTATAGTGAAGTTGCGTATGCAAGTTAGTATAGGGAAGAGTTCGATCTTTATTATAATTTTTTGTTATTATTTCTTTTTTTCCTTTCAAGCGAGACCATATTTTTTCAAGGTTTAAAATTATTAAGTACACAATACCCCGTGTCGAGTATCTAAAACATAGCATAAAAAAAACTAATTTTTAAATTTTCAGGTATTTATCTTGTTTGAATTACAAAATTAGTGTTATTGGTTAGACACCATAAATATTTTTGCAGTTTACATAATAATTTTAGCAATTCTGGACTGAAAACTAAAATAATTGCAATTATAAGACAATAATATGGAGATACGTACTTTACGGGTTACAAACCAAAAAAGTTTGGTTCCAGGATACAATAATAACTTTGAACTGAGATGAAAAAAAAATTTCTTCCAGGAGACAAAAAGTAAAACTAATTATAAAATTTTCATGTATTTTTGTTGTTTATGGCACATGATATTTGTTGTTTATGGACGTCATGGATCAATGAAATTATTTCATGACGTCTTCAGAAACCACAACATAATATCGTGTTTTTCTATTCACGTCATAGCTCTAATATAAAGCTATGACGACATTCATTATTTATCTGGTAGGGTTTCAGACAAGGTAATTCTAATGATGTACTTTTGTTTTGATCTGACTCTATTTTTAGGAGTTTTGTTATATTTCTTAGCATTGGACTGATCGTCTCTTACTAGGTTGCTAGCTACTGCTGCAACCCACATTCACATATATATTATTTATGAGAGGCAGCCTGGCCGAGTGGTCCAAGGCACTGGTGTTAGCCACCAGTCTCTTCGGAGGCGTGGGTTCAAATCTTACCGCTGGTATAAAATTATGTTTGAAATACTGCAGTGTGAAAAGACATCAAAAATGTAGTTTTTGGTGGAAAAATTTATTCACTTTTAGAAATAATTTATTTTAGTTACAAAAGGTTTTTAATCCAATTAATTTCCTTTAAAATGAGCCATTGAACAACTCTCTACGATGTTCCAGTGCCAAGCTATCACTGGATACCAAAGAAAAAAAGAAAAAAAAATATCCCGTTTAGGCAGAATGTTGTAGTAGCTGCCACTTTTCTTGATTTTCAAGCCAATATATTCCCCTTGCTGTTCAAGCCAAGGGACAGAAAGTTTCCTATACAGGGGTTTCGGACAAGGCGGTTCTAATGGTGTACTTTTTGTTTTGATCTGACTCCTCTGTTAGAAACTATGGGTTTTTATATTTCTTAACATTGGACGTGATCGTCTCTTACTAGGTTGCTAGCTACCGCTGCAACCCGGATGTTTGTGTAGTACTGTTTTTTCAAATTGCGTATAGCTTGCTTCGATCTAACCATTATTCTAATCAAGAATGAGAAAATTTACATCTTTGTCGTTCTTAAGTAGTAATAATTATGACGTCACGGCGTAATGATTTTATTGACGTCATGGCGCAATGATATTATTTCATGACGTCATCAGAAACAACAATATAAATTCGTGTTTTTCTATTCACGTCATAGCTCTAATATAAAGCTATGACGACATTCATTATTTATCTAGTAGGGTTTCAGACAAGGTAGTTCTAATGATGTACTTTTGTTTTGATCTTACTCTATTTTTAGGAGTTTTGGGTTTTTATATTTCTTAGCATGGGACTGATCGTCTCTTACTAGGTTGCTAGCTACTGCTGCAACCCAAATTATAAGAGGCAGCCTGGCCAAGTGGTCCAAGACACTGGTGTTAGCCACCAGTCTCTTCGGAGGCGTAGGTTCAAATCTTACCGCTGGTATACGATTATGTTTGAAATACTGCAGTGTGAAAAGACATAAAAAATTTAGTTTTTGGTGGAAAAATTTATTCTCTTTTAGAAATAATTTATTTTAGTTACTATAGATTTTTAACCCAATTAATTTCCTTTAAAATGAGCTATTGAACAACCCTCTACGATGTTCCAGTGCCAAGCTATCTGTGGAAAAGAAAAAGAAAAAAGAAAAAAATATCCCGTTTGTGGAGAATAACGTGGTAAAAGTCTATTTTCTTGATTTTCAAGCCAATATATTTTCTTTGTTATTCAAGCCAAAGGGCGGTAAGTTTCCTTTATAGAGGATTCGGACAAGGTGGTTCTAATGGTGTACTTTTTGTTTTGATCTGACTCTTTTTTTAGGAGTTGGGGGGTTTTATATTTCTTAACATTGGACGTGATCGTCTCTTACTAGGTTGCTAGCTACCGCTGCAACCCGGATACAAACCAAAAAAAGTTTGGTTCCAGAATACAATAATAAATTTGAACTGAGATGAAAAAAATTTTTCTTCCAGGAGACAAAAAGCAAAACTAATTTTAGAATTTTCATGTATTTTTGTTGTTTAAATTAAAAAATTACTATTACTGATTAGGCATCATAAATATTTTTGCAGTTTACATAATGATTTTAGCGATTAAGCCAAAAAAGAAAATTTTGGTTCCAGGAGTTTTGGTTACTATTGAGACAAGTAGCTATTATTACTATAGAGTTCATTACCATGAACTGTTTTATTGCTTCAAAATTCAAATATCTTTGAAAAGACTGCAGTATGAAAATACATCAAAAATACAATTTTTTTGACAAAATTGATTCTACTTCAAAAAGTATTTTATTTTTAATTACAAAAGTGACTAGATGTTGCAATTTCTTTAAAATGAGCTATTATACAGCTCTCTATGATTTTCCAGTGCCCAGCTAGCTGAGGAGAAAAATCAAGCGGAAAGAAAAAAATATCCCGTTTGTGGAGAATAACGTGGTAAAAGTCTATTTTCTTGATTTTCAAGCCAATATATTTTCTTTGTTATTCAAGCCAAAGGGCGGTAAGTTTCCTTTATAGAGGATTCGGACAAGGCGGTTCTAATGGTGTACTTTTTGTTTTGATCTGACTCTTTTTTTAGGAGTTGGGGGTTTTTATATTTCTTAACATTAGAGGCGATCGTCTCTTATTAGGTTGCTAGCTACCGCTGCAACCCGCATATTATACCATTTATAATGAACTATATCGTTCCTTTATGTACGTAGCTATCTACCACTGCAGACCCGGATAATAAACTGACTACAAACAGGAAAAAGCCTATGGCTTTTTCTTCTTTGAAATAGCAAGAGATGAACCTCAAACGATCAAGTAGCTAACTAATTAAAATGTATGCATTGTTGGTTATTTCAATGATCGTTAATAAAATTTAGTATAGGCAAGAGGTCGTTCTTTATTATAAACTTTATTATGTTGAATTAAAATCGTTTAATTTAAAATTTAAATAGGTTAGAGGTCGATCTTTACTATATTTTTTCCACTCGCGTGAGACCATATTTTTTCAAGGTTTAAAATATTAAGTACACAATACCCCGTGTCGAGTATCTAAAACCTAGCATAAAAAAAAACTAATTTTTAAATTTTCAGGTATTTATCTTGTTTGAATTACAAAATTAGTATTATTGGTTAGACACCATAAATATTTTTGCAGTTTACGTAATAAGTTTAGCGATTCTGGACTGAAAACTAAAATAAATGCAATTATAAGACAATAATATAGAGATACGTACTTTACGGGTTACAAACCAAAAAAATTTTAGTTCCAGGATACAATAATAACTTTGAACTCAGATGAAAAAAAATTTTCTTCCAGGAGACAAAAAGTAAAAAAATTATAAAATTTTCATGTATTTTTGTTGTTTAAATTAAAAACTTACTATTACTGATTAGGCATCATAAATATTTTTGCAGTTTACATAATAATTTTAGCGATTAAGCCAAAAAAGAAAATTTTGGTTCCAGGAGTTTCGGTTACTATTGAGACAAGTAGCTATTATTATTACTATAGAGTTCATTACCATGAACTGTTTTATTGCTTCAAAATTCAAATATCTTTGAAAAGACTGCAGTAAGAATATACATCAAAAATGCAATTTTTTTGACAAAATTGATTCTACTTTAAAAAGTATTTTATTTTTAATTAAAAAAGTGACTAGATGTTGCAATTTCCTTTAAAATGAGCTATTATACAGCTCTCTATGATTTTCCAGTGCCCAGCTAGCTGAGCAGGAAAAAAAAGCGGAAAAAAAAAATATCCCGTTTGTGGAGAATAACGTGGTAAAAGTCAATTTTCTTGATTTTCAAGCCAATATGTTTTCTTTGTTATTCAAGCCAAAGGGCGGTAAGTTTCCTTTATAGAGGATTCGGACAAGGCGGTTCTAATGGTGTACTTTTTTTTTGATCTGACTCTTTTTTTAGGAGTTGGGGGTTTTTATATTTCTTAACATTGGAGGTGATCGTCTCTTACTAGGTTGCTAGCTACCGCTGTAACCCGGATATATAGAATGTAAGCCTGACTACAAACAGGAAAAAGCCTACGGCTTTTTCTTCTTTGAAATAGTAAGAGACGAACCTCAAACAATCATGTAGCTAACTAAGTCCAATGTATGCAATGGTTTTTATTCCAATGATCGTTTTTTAATGTATCTATTTCATTTCTTACTATTGCTCGGATACCATGGATATTTTTGCAGTTTACACAAGCTGCAAAGAACGCACAGGCTGATCTTTGTAAACTGAGAAAATTTTACGAATGTTTTACCGGGATTACGAAAAATATTCAAAATTAAAGATTAAAATTATCTCTGAAAGAATAGATTTTGTTGAAAAGTCAGCTAGAGATACTTTCGCAAAACTTCATAGTAATATCCAAAAGAAATGTTGCATGTTTAGTGAAAAGCTTGCAAGGCATGGACCGGCAACTGTGGAACAGTTTACTGATGTAATGGGAAATCTATACTATTGCTCGGATACCATGGATATTTTTGCAGTTTACACAAGCTGCAAAGAACGCACAGGCTGATCTTTGTAAACTGAGAAAAATTTTACGAATGTTTTACCGGGATTACGAAAAATATTCAAAATTAAAGATTAAAATTATCTCTGAAAGAATAAATTTTGTTGAAAAGTCAGCTAGAGAAGCTTTCGCAAAACTTCATAGTAATATCCAAAAGAAATGTTGCATGTTTAGTGAAAAGCTTCCAAGGTATGGACCGGCAACTGTGGAACAGTTTACAGATGTAATGGGAAATCTTATACATCACTGTGAATATATGGAGGCATGATTGTCCTTTACTTAGTTTCAGCTTAAAGTCGATGATCGAGCCTTTATGTACTACATCAAACGACTATGAAGTCATTGATCAATATTGTATATACAAAATTAAGTTTTTCGTGAAAAATAATTAATAAAAAAAATTAAGTGCAAAAGGCGCTAGATCTAGAGATTTCCTTTAAAATGAGCCATTGAACAACTCTCTACGATGTTCCAGTGCCAAGCTATCTCTGGAAACAAAAGAAAGAAAAAAATAGCCCGTTTGTGCAGAATAACGTGGTTAAAGTCAATTTTCTTGATTTTCAAGCCAATATATTTTCTTTGTTATTCAAGCCAAAGGGTGGTAAGTTTCCTTTATAGGGGTTTCGGACAAGGCGGTTCTAATGGTGTACTTTTTGTTTTGATCTGACTACTTTTTCTAGGAGTTAGGGGTTTTCATATTTCTTAACTATTGGAAGTGATCGTCTCTTACTAGGTTGCTAGCTACCGCTGCAACCCGGATACAATACTGCAGATACATAAAATGTAGCTGATTACTAAAAATAAAAACATACGGAATTTTTTGGTCTGAAAATACATAGTCAATCCCACATCGGGTAGTTAGAACCAAACCAAAAATAAAACTAATTTTAACATTTTAAGGTATTTTTCTAGCTTGTATTAAAATATTTAAACTAGTGCTCGGATACCATGGATATTTTTGCAGTTTACACAAGCTGCAAAGAACGCATAGGCTGATCTTTGTAAATTGAGAAAAATTTTACGAATGTTTTACCGGGATTACAAAAAATATTTAAAATTAAAGATTAAAATTATCTCTGAAAGAATAGATTTTGTTGAAAAGTCAGCTAGAGAGGCATTTGCAAAACTTCATAGTAATATCCAAATGAAATTTTGCATGTTTAGTGAAAAGCTTTCAAGGTATGGACCTGCAGCTGTGGAACAGTTTACAGATGTAATGGGAAATCTTATACATCACTGTAAATATATGGAGGCATAATTGTCCTTTACTTAGTTTCAGGTTAAATTTGATGATCGAGCCTTTATATACTAACTACATCCAACGACTATGAAGTCATTGATCAATATTGTATATAAAAAATTAAGTTTTTCGTAAAAAGTAATTAGATTTAAAAAAAAATAAGTGCAAAAGGCGCTAGATCTAGAGATTTCCTTTAAAATGAGCCATTGAACAACTCTCTACGATGTTCCAGTGCCAAGCTATCTCTGGAAACGAAAAAGAAAGAGAAAAATATCCCGTTTGTGGAGAATAACGTGGTTAAAGTCAATTTTCTTGATTTTCAAGTCAATATTTTTTCTTTGTTATTCAATCCAAAGGGCGGTAAGTTTCCTTTGTAGTGGTTTCGGACAAGGTGGTTCTAATGATACACTTTTTGCTTTGATCTGACTCTTTTTTTAGGAGCTAGGGGTTTTTATATTTCTTAACATTGAACCTGATCGTCTCTTACTAGGTTGCTAGCTACCGCTGCAACCCGGATTCCTTACTCTTTTGTTTGGCTGTCTCAATTTTCGCATGTCTATAAACTACATCATTATAATAATGTTGTTTGTCACTATTATTTTTCGTATCTCCATACACCTTATCGGTTGAATACCTTTGCTTTTCTCTTTTCAAGATGTTGTCACTGTTTTTTGTATAGTACTGTTCTTTTAAATTACGTATTACTCGCTTAGAAGGCACCTTATTACATAACAAGAAATAATACTTTCATCTAAATAACACTTCTCATAACTCGTATCGAGTACCCACAACCTCATAAAAAATAAAACTAGTTTTAAAATTTTGAGGTATTTTGTTAGTTTGAACGAAAAGATTAAAATTATTGATCAGGTATCATAAATATTCTTGCATTTTACATAATAGCTTTAGCGATTCTAAACTGAAAAATAAAATACATAAAAAATGGAATTTTTTGGTCTGAAAATACATAGTCAATCCCACATCGGGTAGTTAGAAAAAACCAAAAATAAAACTAATTTTAACATTTTAAGGTATTTTTCTAGCTTGTATTGAAATATTCAAACTATTGCTCGGATATCATGGATATTTTTGCAGTTTACACAAGCTGCAAAAAACGCACAGGCTGATCTTTGTAAATTGAGAAAAATTTTACGAATGTTTTACCGGGATTACGAAAAATATTCAGAATTAAAGATTAAAATTATCTCTGAAAGAATAGATTTTGTTGAAAAGTCAGCTAGAGATGCTTTAGCAAAACTTCATAGTAATATCCAAAAGAAATGTTGCATGTTTAGTGAAAAGCTTCCAAGGTATGGACCGACAACTGTGGAACAGTTTACAGATGTAATGGGAAATCTTATACATCACTGTGAATATATGGAGGCATAATTGTCCTTTACTTAGCTTCAGCTTAAATTCGATGATCGAGCCCTTATGTAATACTAACTACATCCAGCGACTATGACGTCATTGATCAATATTGTATATACAAAATTAAGTTTTTCGTAAAAAATAATTAATTTAAAAAAAATTAAGTGCAAAAGGCGCTAGATTTAGAGATTTTCTTTAAAATGAGTAATTGAACAACTCTCGACGATGTTCCAGGGCCAAGCTATCTCTGGAAACAAAAGAAAAAAAAATATCCCGTTTGTGGAGAATAACGTGGTTAAAGTCAATTTTCTTGATTTTTAAGCCATTATATTTCCCTTGCTGTTCAAGCCAAATGACAGAAAGTTTCCTATACAGGGGTTTCGGACAAGGTAGTTCTAATGGTGTACTTTTTGTTTTGATCTGACTGCTTTTTTAGGAGCTGTGGGTTTTTTTATTTTTTAACATTGGACCTGATTGTCTCTTACTAGGTTGCTAGCTACCGCTTCAACCCGGATTGTAGTTTACTTATACCACCATAAAGGTTTCTGCCGTAATTTCTTCTTTTCAAAATTAAATTCATTACTATGGGTTAGAGTTCGTTCTTTAAAACATTCTAGCTACCACTGTAACCAAGATCTTCACTGGAAAATGTATCATTTACTATAGGCACCAGTTCATTCTTTGACATTATTGGTTATTATAATTATGGGTTTATATATTTCTTAACATTGGACGGGATCGTCTCTTACTAGGTTGCTAGCTACCGCTGCAACCCGGATAACCCGGGTTCGATTTTTTTTAGTTTGTAATTCAGCTATCAATAAAACCATGATACTGAAGATTGGCCATAAAAATTAAGTTTTTACTGGAAAAATTGATTTGATTTGAAATAAAAAGAAAAGTTAAATTACAATTGACACTAGATCTAGTAATTTTCTTTAAAATTAGCTATTGAACAACTCTCTACAATGTTCCAGTGCCAAGCTATCGTTGGAAAAGAAGAAAAGAGAAAAAAAGAAAAAAAATGCCGTTTGGGCAGAATGCTGTAGTAGCTGTCCCTTTTCTTGACTTTCAAGCCAATATATTTCCCTTGCTGTTAAAGTCAAATGACAGTAAGTTTCCTATATAGGGGTTTTGAACAAGGTAGTTCTAAAGGTATACTTTTTGTTTTGATCTGACTTTTTTTTAGGAGTTATGGGTTTTTATATTTCTTAACATTGGACTTGATCATCTCTTTCTAGGTTGCTAGCTACCGCTGTAACCCGGACACTGTTACATCATACTATAATCCGGGCTGCAGCGGTAGCTAGCCACCTAGCAAGAGACGATCAAGTCCAATACTAAGAAATATGGTAGCCCGTACCTCCTAAGACTAGAGTCAAATCAAAACAAGAAGCACACTATTAGAACCACCTTGTCCAATACCCCTATAAAGGAAACTAACACTCCCTTGGCTTGAATAACAAGAGAAATATATTGGTTTGAAAATCAAGAAAAGTAGCCAAAACCACGATATTCTGCATTTAGGGCATCTGTTTTCTTTTCTTTCTTTTTTCCTTTTCGTCAGATAGTGGGACACTAGAATGTCGGAGAGTGCAGTTTATCCGGGTTGCAGCGGTAGCTAGAAACCCAGTAAGAGACGATCACGTCCCATAGTAAATGCACCTATATAGGAAACTAACTGACCTTTGGCTTGTATAACAGGGAAAATATTTTGGTTTGAAAACCGCGATATTCCGTATCGATAGCAGGTTTTTTTTTCGTTTTTGTTTTCGTCTCATCTAGCTCCATATGGAAAATCCTAGAGAGCTGTTTAATTGCTCATTTGAAAGGAAGTTGATGTATTTAAAAACCTTCCATAATTAACAAAAATAATTTCCAAAAAAAATCATGTTTTACAAAAAACTGCATTTTTCTATAGCTCTGTAGTAGAAAATGTTATAAAAGTCTGCTTGCCTACTGGAACCAAACTTTTTTTTGGCTCGACTCCTATAGTGCTTATCTCTATAACGTTGTGGTTTATTTCCATACAAAAAAATTGTTATTTTTTTATTTTAGTTCTCAGTTCAGGATCGCTTAAGTTATTATGTAAACTGTAAACATATTTATGGTGTCTGAGCAATAATTTTAATTTTTTAATTAAAACAAGAAAAATACCTGCAACTTTAAAAATTGGTTTCACTTATTACGTCATATAAGATGCAATAAGTAAATGCAATATTTATACACGTTTAGCTTTCGACAAGATAATTTTATTTTATTTTAGTTATCATTTCAGGATCACTAAAGCTATTATGTAAACTGCAAAAATATTTGTGGTGTCTGAGTAATATTTTAAGTTTTTTAATTAAAACTAGAAATACACCTGAAAATTTAAAAATTAGTTTTGTTTTTGCTAGGTTCTAACTACTCGATACATGATTTTATTTTAATTAAAACTAGAAAAATACCTGAAAATTTAAAATCTCACTTCTCACTCTCACTTCAAAGTTATAATTGTCTCCTTGAACCAAATTTTTTTTGCTTTACTTCTAAAGTGCACATCTTTTGTGCAATATATCCGTCGAAAATGAATCCCATTTTTAATTTTATTTTAGTTTTCAGTTCAGAATCGCTGAGGTGATTATGTAAACTGCAAAAATATTTATGATGTCTGAGAAATAATATTAATTTTTAATTCAAACTAGAAAAATACCTGAAATGATTAAAATCAGTATGGTTCTTTTTTCAATGAAATCAACGAACGTTTTATTTCATCTCTAACTTCAAAGTTATAATTGTCTTCTGGAACCAAAGTTTTTTTGGCTAAACTTCTAAAGTGCGTATCTTTTGTGCTATATTTCTGTAGAAAAGAAATTCCATTTTTTATTTTATCTTAGTTGTCAGTTCGTCATGTAAAATGCAAAAATATCTATGGTGTCCGAACAATAATTTTTATCTTCTATTTCAAACTAAAAAAATTCCTGAAAATTTTAAGATTAGTTTTGTTTTTTGTTAGGTTCTTGCTACTCGATGCATGACTTTAACTCATCATTTTATAACAATAAGTAAATAATATAAGTCCGGGTTGCAGCTACCGCTGCAACCCGGATTAAAATTTAAAAAAGAAACTTGTTTATTTACATTCTAGCTAAAATAATGAAGATAATATGAATGAACCACAGTGTTCAGTTTCTTTGAACTTGAGTTCGTTTTTTAACTATAAATACAAACAGGAAAAAGCCTACGGCTTTTTCTTCTTTTAAATAGTAAGAGACGAAACTCAAACAATCAAGTAGCTAACTAAGTCCAATGTATGGAATGGTTTGTTATTTCAGTGATCGTCTTTTAATGTAAAAATATAAATACTGTAATCTTAACTATAGTGAAGTTGCGTATGCAAGTTAGTATAGGGAAGAGTTCGATCTTTATTATAATTTTTTGTTATTCTTTCTTTTTTCCTTTCAAGCGAGACCATATTTTTTCAAGGTTTAAAATTATTAAGTACACAATACCCCGTGTCGAGTATCTAAAACCTAGCATAAAAAAAACTAATTTTTAAATTTTCAGGTATTTATCTTGTTTGAATTACAAAATTAGTGTTATTGGTTAGACACCATAAATATTTTTGCAGTTTACATAATAATTTTAGCAATTCTGGACTGAAAACTAAAATAATTGCAATTATAAGACAATAATATAGAGATACGTACTTTACGGGTTACAAACCAAAAAAAGTTTAGTTCCAGGATACAATAATAACTTTGAACTGAGATGAAAAAAAATTTTCTTCCAGGAGACAAAAAGTAAAACTAATTATAAAATTTTCATGTATTTTTGTTGTTTATGGCACATGATATTCGTTGTTTATGGACGTCATGGCACAATGATATTATTTCATGACGTCTTCAGAAACCACAACATAATATCGTGTTTTTTTATCCACGTCATAGCTCTAATATAAAGCTATGACGAAATTCATTATTTATCTAGTAGGGTTTCAGACAAGGTAATTCTAATGATGTACTTTTGTTTGGATCTGACTCTATTTTTAGGAGTTTTATTATATTTATTAGCATTGGACTGATCGTCTCTTACTAGGTTGCTAGCTACTGCTGCAGCCCAGATTCACATATATATTATTTATGAGAGGCAGCCTGGCCGAGTGGTCCAAGGCACTGGTGTTAGCCACCAGTCTCTTCGGAGGCGTGGGTTAAAATCTTACCGCTGGTATACGATTATGTTTGAAATACTGCAGTGTGAAAAGACATCAAAAATGCTGTGTTTGGTGGAAAAATTAATTCACTTTTAGAAATAATTTATTTTAGTTACAAAAGGTTTTTTAACCCAATTAATTTCCTTTAAAATGAGCCATTGAACAACTCTCTACGATGTTCCAGTGCCAAGCTATCTCTGGATACAAAAGAAAAAAAGAAAAAAAAAATATCCCGTTTAGGCAGAATGTTGTAGTAGCTGCCACTTTTCTTGATTTTCAAGCCAATATATTCCCCTTGCTGTTCAAGCCAAGGGACAGAAAGTTTCCTATACAGTGGTTTCGGACAAGGCGGTTCTAATGCTTTACTTTTTGTTTTGATCTGACTCCTCTGTTAGGAACTATGGGTTTTTATATTTCTTAACATTGGACGTGATCGTCTCTTACTAGGTTGCTAGCTACCGCTGCAACCCGGATGTTTGTGTAGTACTGTTTTTTCAAATTGCGTATAGCTTGCTTCGATCTAACCATTATTCTAATCAAGAAGGAGAGAATTTACATCTTTGTCGTTCTTAAGTAGTAATAATTATGACGTCACGGTGTAATGATTTTATTGACGTCATGGCGCAATGATATTATTTCATGACGTCATCAGAAACAACAATATAAATTCGTGTTTTTCTATTCACGTCATAGCTCTAATATAAAGCTATGACGACATTCATTATTTATCTAGTAGGGTTTCAGACAAGGTAGTTCTAATGATGTACTTTTGTTTTGATCTTACTCTATTTTTAGGAGTTTTGGGTTTTTATATTTCTTAGCATGGGACTGATCGTCTCTTACTAGGTTGCTAGCTACTGCTGCAATCCAAATTATAAGAGGCAGCCTGGCCGAGTGGTCCAAGACACTGGTGTTAGCCACCAGTCTCTTCGGAGGCGTGGGTTCAAATCTTACCGCTGGTATACGATTATGTTTGAAAGACTGCAGTGTGAAAAGACATCAAAAATGCAGTTTTTGGTGGAAAAATTTATTCTCTTTTAGAAATAATTTATTTTAGTTACTATAGATTTTTAACCCAATTAATTTTCTTTAAAATGAGCTATTGAACAACCCTCTACGATGTTCCAGTGCCAAGCTATGTGTGGAAAAGAAAAAAGAAAAAAGAAAAAAATATCCCGTTTGTGGAGAATAACGTGGTAAAAGTCTATTTTCTTGATTTTCAAGCCAATATATTTTCTTTGTTATTCAAGCCAAAGGGCGGTAAGTTTCCTTTATAGAGGATTCGGACAAGGCGGTTCTAATGGTGTACTTTTTGTTTTGATCTGACTCTTTTTTAGGAGTTGGGGGGTTTTATATTTCTTAACATTGGAGGTGATCGTCTCTTATTAGGTTGCTAGCTACCGCTGCAACCCGGATACAAACCAAAAAAAGTTTGGTTCCAAAATACAATAATAAATTTGAACTGAGATGAAAAAAATTTTTCTTCCAGGAGACAAAAAGGAAAACTAATTTTAGAATTTTCATGTATTTTTGTTGTTTAAATTAAAAAATTACTATTACTGATTAGGCATCATAAATATTTTTGCAGTTTACATAATAATTTTAGTGATTAAGCCAAAAAAGAAAATTTTGGTTCCAGGAGTTTCGGTTACTATTGAGACAAGTAGCTATTATTAATATAGAGTTCATTACCATGAACTGTTTTATTGCTTAAAAATTCAAATATCTTTGAAAAGACTTCAGTATGAAAATACATCAAAAATGCAATTTTTTTGACAAAATTGATTCTACTTTAAAAAGTATTTTATTTTTAAATACAAAAGTGACTAGATGTTGCAATTTCCTTTAAAATGAGCTATTATACAGCTCTCTATGATTTTCCAGTGCCCAGCTAGCTGAGGAGAAAAATCAAGCGGAAAGAAAAAAATATCCCGTTTGTGGAGAATAACGTGGTAAAAGTCTATTTTCTTGATTTTCAAGCCAATATATATTCTTTGTTATTCAAGCCAAAGGGCGGTAAGTTTCCTTTATAGAGGATTTGGACAAGGCGGTTCTAATGGTGTACTTTTGGTTTTGATCTGACTCTACTTTTAGGAGTTGGGGGTTTTTATATTTCTTAACATTAGAGGCGATCGTCTCTTACTAGGTTGCTAGCTACCGCTGCAACCCGGATATTATACCATTTATGATGTACTATATCGGTCCTTTATGTAAGTTGCTAGCTACCGCTGCAACCCGGATAATAAACTGACTACAAACAGGAAAAAGCCTACGGCTTTTTCTTCTTTGAAATAGCAAGAGATGAACCTCAAACGATCAAGTAGCTAACTAATTAAAATGTATGCATTGTTGGTTATTTCAATGATCGTTAATAAAATTTAGTATAGGCAAGAGGTCGTTCTTTATTATAAACTTTATTATGTTGAATTAAAATCGTTTAATTTAAAATTTAAATAGGTTAGAGGTCGATCTTTACTATATTTTTTCCACTCGCGTGAGACCATATTTTTTCAACGTTTAAAATTATTAAGTACACAATACCCCGTGTCGAGTATCTAAAACCTAGCATAAAAAAAACAAATTTTTAAATTTTCAGGTATTTATCTTGTTTGAATTACAAAATTAGTATTATTGGTTAGACACCATAAATATTTTTGCAGTTTACATAATAAGTTTAGCGATTCTGGGCTGAAAACTAAAATAATTGCAATTATAAGACAATAATATAGAGACACGTACTTTACGGGTTACAAACCAAAAAAAGTTTAGTTCCAGGATACAATAATAACTTTGAACTGAGATGAAAAAAAATTTTTTTCCAGGAGACAAAAAGTAAAACTAATTATAAAATTTTCATGTATTTTTGTTGTTTAAATTAAGAACTTACTATTACTGATTAGGCATACATAAATATTTTTGCAGTTTACATAATAATTTTAGCGATTAAGCCAAAAAAAGAAAATTTTGGTTCCAGGAGTTTCGGTTACTATTGAGACAAGTAGCTATTATTACTAAAGAGTTCATTACCATGAACTGTTTGATTGCTTCAAAATTCAAATATCTTTGAAAAGACTGCAGTAAGAAAATACATCAAAAATG